>NC_045993.1:7559046-7859046 GCF_010909765.2 Amblyraja radiata | reverse complement strand
GCACTCTAGATGCATTTGATCAACCTTTATTTCATTCACCCTTTGCCTCTATCGTTAAGATGGAGCTCAGGAGGATGAGGGGAGATCTTACAGAGGTGTATAAGATCATGAGAGGAATAGATCGGGTAGATGCACAGAGTCTCTTGCTCAGAGTAGGTGAATCGAGGACCAGAGGGCATAGGTTTAAGGTGAAGGGGAAAAGATTTAATGGGAATCTGAGGGGTGACGTTTTCACACAAAGGGTGGTGGGTGTATGGAACGAGCTGCCGGAGGAGTTGAGGCTGGGACTATCTCCACTTTTAAGAAACAGTTAGGCAGGTACATGGATAGGACAGGTTTGGAGGGATATGGACCAAATGCTGGCAGGTGGGACTAGTGTAGCTGGGACATGTTGGGCCGAAGGGCCTGTTTCCAGACTGTATCACTCTATGACTGTGGACTGGCGTGTAATGAGAAGCTTTTTGTCGTGTGCTAACCAGTCAGCAGAAAGACAATACATCATTACAATCGATCATTTTGGTCCCGCTGGGTTACTCCAGCATTTTGTGGCCGACCTGAAGTAAGACTAAACTCAGGCCAAATGTCTCTGCCTGGGTAAAGCAAGGGGTTTGAGAAAGCAGGTTCTTGTCACACACAGTGTGGCAGACAGGGTCCGAACCCTTCCTGAATGAAAGTGGAAGTTGGGTCGTTTCCTATGTTGCTTCACCGCTTTCACAGCTGATTCACCGTGGAATCCTTCGTGTGTTGTACAGAGGGCCCGGGGAATTAGTGGCGCGCAGTCTAATACTGGAGCCTAACTGCACACAGCACCCTCACTCTGTGAGATGCGCAGCAGAGTTGCCACCACACTACAAAGTGCTGGGGTCACTCAGCGGGACAGGCAGCATCCCTGGAGAGAAGGAACGGGTGACGTTTTTCGGGTGGAGACCCTTCTTCTGAGTGGAAAAATCTGCCCCTCGGCTCCCTTTTAAATCTTTCCCCTCTTCACCTTAAACCTTTCTATTCTGGTTCTTGTTCTGCATTCACCTCATCTATTCCCCTGTTTAAGAAGGAACTGCAGATGCTGGAGAAATCGAAGGTGGACAAAAATGCTGGAGAAACTCAGCGGGTGAGGTAGACAATAGGTGCAGGAGGAGGCCATTCGGCCCTTTGAGCCAGCACCGCCATTCAATGTGATCATGGCTGATCATCCACAATCAGTACCCCGTTCCTGCCTTCTCCCCATATCCCCCGACTCCACTATCTTTAAGAGCCCTATCTAGCTCTGTCTTGAAAGTATCCAGAGAACCGGCCTCCACCGCCCTCTGAGGCAGAGAATGCCACACTCACCGCTCTCTGTGAGAAAAAGTGTTTCCTCATTTCCGTTCTAAATGGCTTCCTCCTTATTCTTAAACTGTAAAATTCTTAAAAGAGAAGGAACGGGTGACGTTTTTCGGGTCGAGACCCTTCTTCTGTGGAAAAATCTGCCATCGGGTCCCATTTAAATCTTTCACCTCTTCAGCTTAAACCTTTCTATTCTGGTTCTTGTTCTGCATTCACCTCATCTATTCCCCTGTTTAAGAAGGAACTGCAGATGCTGGAAAAATCGAAGGTAGACAAAAATGCTGGAGATACTCAGCAGGTGAGGCAGCATCTTTGGAGAGAAGGAATTTTGTCTAGCTTATCTATTCCCCTCATGATTTTACACACCCCTATAAGATCACCCCTCCAGCCTCCTGTGTGCCAAGGAACAAAGTCCTAGCCGGCCCAACCTCTCCCTGTAGCTCAGGCTCTCTAGTCCTGGCTACATCCTCGTGGGATGTGGGAGGAATCTGGGATGTGGGGTGAAACCGGAGCAGCCGGAAGAAAACCCACGCGGGTCACAGGGAGAAGGCAAAAACTCTGTACAGTCAGCACCCGTAGTCAGGATCGAACCCGGGTCTCTGGCGCTGTGAGGCAGCAACTCTACCACTGTGTGGCCCAAGTGAAAACATGCCCATCGGGCTGAGAGTTCACACTCACCATCGATCACCAGTTCACTGTTACCCCACTTTTACACACTAGTGGGCAGTTTACAATTTACACAGGCCGATAGACCCGCACGTCTTTCGAGTGTGGGGTGAAACCGGAGCACCCGGAGAAAACCCGCGCGGGTCTCGGGGAGAACGTGCAAACTCCGCACAGACAGCGCCCCAGAGGCCGGGATCGAACCCGGGTCCGTGGCGTGGCGAGGCGAGGCAGCGACAACACCTAAAGGCTCTCCGCGGACATTGCCTTTGCAGGACGCGTATGCCCGGGGCGAGGTGTTCATCGGCAGCAGCGACAACGGGTATGTGGTGAAAGAGGGGCTGCCGCCGGGCACACCGGCCAGCGGCTCCTGGCAGCACGGCATCACCATCGTAACCCCCGACCGCGACTTCCTCTTCATCTGCGAGACGGAGCAAGATCGGCAGGAATGGGTGTCAGTGTTCAACGGGGTGATGGCTCAACAGATGTCACCGCAGGAATATACAGGTACTGCCTCTCCTCTCTCCCCTCCACGTGGCACACTCTTCTCCCTGCCCTCTCCCTCTCTCCCCACCCCACAGTTAACATTCCCTTCCTGCCTATAGGGGGGTTGCACGCAAGGTCACTGGGTCATAGGGCTTGACGCATGGAGCCGCTCAATCCATCTGGAAGACAGCCGTAACTTCCGGTATATGTTATTAATGCAAGAAACGTGTACTTTCCTACCTGTTAAAAAACGCCAAAATGTTGCATTTTTGCGCTGAAAAAAATAGTGTAAGTCGGGGTAAGTGTGAGAGACATGTACCCAACTTCAGAATTCCAAACGTGAAGCGAAATGAAGGTAAAGAGAAGCAGAGCTGAAGGGACAACAGCAGCTAAAATGTTTGGTAAACATTGGCCGTGCAGATATCGGAATTGAAAATATTGGGGATTATCACGTTTGCTCACTGCGTTTCATCAAGTAAGGCATTATTTGTGTTTTTTCTTGATTCCTTTGGTATCTAAAAAGTCTCAGAAGTGATAAATTTTTCTTCAGATGCGTTTTCATTTTGTATGTAAAAACCCACTTGAGAACTATGGGCGATTTAAAAAATGTACAGCCAGATTTATCACTTCTGAAACTTTTTAGATGCCAAAGAAATCAAGAAAAAAACACAAATAATGCCTTACTGTTGATGAAAGGCAGTGAGCAAACGGCCAATATTCGCCAAGCACTCTGGCTGTTGTTGT
This sequence comes from Amblyraja radiata, assembly GCF_010909765.2. Taxonomy (NCBI): domain Eukaryota; kingdom Metazoa; phylum Chordata; class Chondrichthyes; order Rajiformes; family Rajidae; genus Amblyraja; species Amblyraja radiata. The sequence continues at coordinate 7,855,830 of NC_045993.1, read as the reverse complement.
CCCTTCAGCTCTCGCTTCTATCTACCGTCATTTCTCCTCATTTTTGGAATTCTGAAGTAGGCTAAATGTCTCACACGCTTATCCCGATTTCCATAATTATTTACAGCGCAAATATTGACAATTTCGGCGGGTTTTAACGGGCCCGCTACGCTGGAAACAATGGTAAGTGCCTACCTGCAGTTCATCGCGTGTACTCCACGTGGAGTAGCGTAGCAACAGTACGGGTCATGGGTCGTGACCCGACTGCCGTGAAACCTCCCTATTCTCTTGCCTCCATCCCTCTTTTCACATGTTCGTAAGCAGCAGGAGAAACCCCACGCAGGTCACGGGGAGAAGGTACAAACTCCGTACAGACAGCGCCCGTAGTCAGGATCGAACCCGGGTCTCTGGCGCTGTGAGGCAGCAACTGAATAATGGCCTCGTGTTATTTTGTAGGTAGTTTTCCCTTTTTCCCTCCAGGCTCTGTTTCCAGGGTAGGTGGTAATATGTATTCAAGAGAGAGTTAGATAATAGCACTTGGGGCTGATGGAATCAAGGGATATATGGGGGAAAAGCAGGAACCGATACGCCCGATGTGCTTCATTGTTGAGAGCTAGATTCTACACCCCTTCACACTATTGTACTGGAGTTTGACTTAATTGTATTTTTACTGTACCTTGGTACACATGACAATAAACTCATTTAAACTAAGTTGTTTCCGCCTGAAGAAGAGTGTGGTCCCAAAACATCACCCATTCCTTCTCTCCAGAGATGCTGCTGCCTGTCCCGCTGAGTTACTCCAGCATTTTGTGTCTATCTTTGGTTTAAACCAGCATCTGCAGTTTCCTATTCATAGCAAAAGGATTTGAGTATAAGAGCAGGGAGGTTCTACTGCAGTTGTACAGGGTCTTGGTGAGACCACACCTGGAGTATTGCGTACAGTTTTGGTCTCCTAATCTGAGGAAAGACATTCTTGCCATAGAGGGAGTACAGAGAAGGTTCACCAGACTGATTCCTGGGATGGCAGGACTTTCATATGAAGAAAGACTGGATAGACTCGGCTTGTACACGCTGGAATTCAGAAGATTGAGGGGGGATCTTATAGAAACTTACAAAATTCTTAAGGGGTTGGACAGGCTAGATGCAGGAAGATTATTCCCGATGTCCAGAAGTCCAGAACTAGGGGTCACAGTTTAAGGATAAGAGGGAAGTCTTTTAGGACCGAGATGAGAAAATCATTTTTTACACAGAGAGTGGTGAATCTGTGGAATTCTCTGCCACAGAAGATAGTTGAGGCCAGTTAATTGGCTATATATAAGAGGGAGTTAGATGTGGCCCTTGTGGCTAAAGGGACCAGGGGGTATGGAGAGAAGGCAGGGATGGGATACTGAGTTGGATGATCAGCCATGATCATATCGAATGGTGGTGCAGGCTCGAAGGGCCGAATGGCCTACTCCTGCACCTATTTTCTATGTTTCCTCCACACACATATTTATGCATAGCATTGTCTAATTTGATTAGATAGCATGCAAAGCAAAGCTTTGTGACAATATTAAACCTAAACCTTTCTCAATGTCGTCTGAAGAAGGGTCTCGTCACCTATCCATTCTCTCCAGAGATGCTGCCTGACATGCTGAGTTACTCCAGCACTTGGTATCTTTTTTTCTACACCTCAGGACGGCACAGTGGCGCAGCGGTAGAGTTGCTGCCTCACAGCGCCAGAGACCCGGGTTCGATCCCGACTGCGGGTGCTGTCTGTACGGAGTTTGTACGCTCTCCCCGTGGGTTTTCTCCGGGATCTCCGGTTTCCTCCCGCACTCCAAAGACGCACAGGTTTGCAGGCTAATTGGCTTCGGTAAAATTGTCCCTAGCGTGTGTGTTGGATGGTGTTTGTGTGCCGGGGATGTGCTGGTCGGCACGTACTCGGTGAGCCGAAGGGCCTGTTTCCGCGCTGTATCTCTAAACTGCTCACGGTGGTCAGAGCGGGGAGGGAGGAGGGCTTTGCCACGCCAACTGCTTGCTCGAGTGAGTGAATGATTGGATCTCTTCTCTCTTTCAGTGGAAGCCTACTTCAAACACAGACGATAGAACAAGCCGACCTGCCTCCGACTCTCCACCCACTTTTTACGGACAAACAAAGTGACATTTGCCTCTGGAACCCGTTTCACCAATGTCTCCAGATACTACTGATGGCGTTTTTCCTTCCCCCACCCCCTCCAGAATTGTTGGCTTAACTTGGAACAGCCCGGCACTGGACCGTAAAGCACAACAGCCAGCTCCGTCGAGCCTGACCTAAGGATTTCCACCACTGACTGACCTGTCAGACCAGACTCTGAGACGGAACCCGCTGTGATTAACTCACGGGGTGAACGCGGCTACCGTTAGTTGTATCGCCCAGCCCTTCACCAGCTGGCACCTTCCATTAACACTCACCGAGTCCCAGCAGAATTCCCCACCCCAGTCAACTATTATGATCTCCATCCCCTTTTGTGTCTCGTTTTCACGCCTTGCCCTTCCCCATCTCTGTGCCTCCCATGGCTCTCAGTCCGAAGATGTTGTCCCGACCCATTCATTCTCTCCAGAGATGGCGCCTGTGTCCCACTGAGTTACTCCAGCATTTTGTGTCCACAGAAATAGTAAATAGGTGCATTTGGCCATTCGGGGCCAGCACCGCCATTCAATATGATCATGGCTGATCATCCAAAAGCAGTACCCCGTTCCTGCTACCTCCCCATATATCCCTTGATTCCGTCAGCCCTAAGAGCTAAATCTAACTCTCTCTTGAATACATATTATCAATTACCCTAGAGGTTAGAGCCTAGAGGGGAAAAAGGGAAAACTACCTACAGAATAATAGGTGGCCATTATTCAGAGGTGGAACAGTCACAGTCCTGGGGTTAAATGGTCTGACCAGGAACAGGGAACATTGGGAAAAGTGGCGTGGAAACTTTCGACACAGTGGCGCTGCCTTTCTGATATTGCCCATACACTTTGTCAACAATATAAAGGCTGATGATGGCAGCGACATGGTCCAAGTACAACTTGTATTTGTATAGAAGACTAAGAGCAAGTCATTAGTGGTGGTGGGTCAGGCAACATCAGTGGGGGGAGAACCAGAGTTAATGTTTTTGGTCTGAAGAAGTGTCGGGGCCCGAAATGTCACCCAATCCTTCTCTCCAGAGATGCTGCCTGCCCCGCTGAGTTCCTCCAGCATTTTTGTGTCTGAAGGTCGATGGCCTTGAATTAAAATGGTGATAAAGGAGGTTTACTCCGTATCGAATCTGTGCTGTGCGTGTCCCAGGAGTGTTTTAGCTTAGTTTAGTTTAGAGATACAGTGCGGAAACAGGCCCTTTGGCCCACCGAGTCCACGCCGACCAGCGACATTAACACTATCCCCGCACATTAACACTATCCCCGCACATTAACACTATCATGCAGACACTAGGGACATTTTTTTACATTTACACCAAGCCAATTAACCTATAAACCTGCACGCCTTTGGAGTGTGGGAGGAAACCAAAGATCCCGGAGAAAACCCACGCAGTCATGGGGAGAACGTGCAAACTCCGTACAGACAGCACCCGTAGGCGGGATCGAACCTGGGTCTCCGGTGCTGCATTTTGCTGTAAGGCAGCAACTCTACCGCTGCGCCACCGTGCCTCTCAGCATCTTAGTGTGGGCAGCGGCTGCCTGGGGTGGGGGTTGAACGCTGAGTGAATGGGTTTGCGGGCTAAGCTGTTACACTGAGAGCGAGTGAATCCGAAATTGGGAAACAATGGGACGCAAGTTGATCGATTGAACTGAATAGTGAAAAGCCTGGACAGAGTGGATGTGGAGCAGATGGTTCCACTGGTGGGAGAGTCTAGCCTTGGAATTATAGGACGGAGATGAGGAGGAATTTCTTTAGTCAGGGGGTGGTGAATCTGTGGAGTTTATTGCCACAGACGGCTGTGGAGGCCAAGTCAATGGGTATTGGTAGAGGTAGGTGGAGGTAGATAGATTCTTGATGTAGGGTGTAAGTTGCAGCAGGAGTTAAAACCGGCATGTAACAAAGGTAATGCCACTGTGGTGATGGGGGATTTCAATATGCAGGTAGACTGGGAATATCAGGTTGGTTCAGGACCCCAAGAAAGAGAGTTTGTAGAATGCCTCCGAGATGGATTCTTAGAGCAGCTTGGAATGGAGCCGACCAGAGAAAAGGCAATTCTGGATTTAGGGTTGTCCAATGAACCAAATATGATAAGAGAACTCGAGGTAAAGGAACCGCTTGGAGGTAGTGATCATAATATGATTAGTTTTAATCTGCAATTTGAGAAGGAGAAGGTTAAATCGGAAGTGTCAGTGATGCAGTTGAACAAAGGGGACTATGAAGGCATGAGAGGGGAGCTGGCCAAGGTAGACTGGAAGGGGATCCTAGCAGGAATGACGGTGGAACAGCAATGGCAGGAATTTCTGGGCATAATCCGGAAGACGCAGGATCATTTCATTCCAAAAAGGTAGTAGATTCTAAGGGGAGTAGGAGGCAACCGTGGCTGACAAGAGAAGTTAGGGATAGAATAAACTAAAATAAAAGATGTATAACACAGCAAAGAGTAGCCGGAAGCCAGAGGATTGGGAAACTTTCATAGGACAACAGAAGGAAACAAAACGGGCAATACGGGCTGAAAAGATGAAGTACGAGGGAAGCTGGCCAGGAATATAAAGAAGGACAGTAAAAGCTTCTTTAGATATGTTAAGGGAAAAAGAGTAGCAAAGTCAAATGTGGGTCCCTTAAAGGCAGACATGGGTGAAATTATTATGGGGAACAAGGAAATGGCAGAAGAGTTGAACAGTACTTCGGATCTGTCTTCACTAAGGAAGACACAAACAATCTCCCAGATGTACTGGAGGACAGAGGATCTAAGGGGGTAGAGGAACTGAAAGAAATGTTCATTAGGTGAGAAATAGTATTGGGTAGGCTAATGGGACTGAAGGATGATAAATCCCCTGGGCCTGATGGTCTGCATCCCAGGGTCCTCAGGGAGGTGGCTCTAGAAATAGTGGACACATTGGTGATCATTTTCCAATGTTCAATAGATTCAGGATCAGTTCCTGTGGATTGGAGGATAGCTAATGTTATCCCACTTTTCAAGAAAGGAGCGAGAGAGAAAACGGGGAATTACAGACCAGTTAGCCTGACCGGTGGTGGGAAAGATGCTGGAGTCAATTATTAAAGAGGTAATAATGGGGCATTTGGATAGCAGTAAATGGATTAGTCCAAGTCAACATGGATTTATGAAAGGGAAATCATGCGTGACTAATCTTCTGGAATTTTTTGAGGATGTGACAAGTAAAATGGATGAAGGGGAGCCAGTGGATGTAGTGTATCTAGACTTTCAGAAAGCCTTTGATAAGGTCCCGCACGGGAGACTGGTGACTAAAATTAGAGCACATGGCATTGGGGTAGGGTGTTGACTTGGATAGAAAATTGGTTGGCAGACAGGAAGCAAAGAGTAGGAGTGAACGGGTCCTTTTCAGAATGGCAGGCAGTGGCGAGTGGAGTGCCGCAAGGCTCGGTGTTGGGGCCGCAACTGTTTACCATATATATTAATGATTTGGAAGAGGGAATTAGGAGCAACACTAGCAAGTTTGCGGATGACACAAAGCTGGGTGGCAGTGTGAACTGTGAAGAGGATGTTAGGAGGTTGCAGGGTGACCTGGACAGGTTGAGTGAGTGGGCAGATGCGTGGCAGATGCAGTATAATATAGATAAATATGAGGTTATCCACTTTGGCGGCAAAAACAAGGGGGCAGATTATTATCTCAATGGGGTTAGGTTAGGTAAGGGGGAGGTGCAGTGAGACCTGGGTGTCCTTGTACACAGGTCACTGAAAGTTGGCGTGCAGGTACAGCAGGCAGTGAAGAAAGCTAATGGAATGTTGGCCTTCATAACAAGAGGATTTCAGTATAGGAGTAAAGAGGTTCTTCTGCAGTTGTATAGGGCTCTGGTGAGACCACATCTGGAGTATTGTGTACAGTTTTGGTCTCCTAATTTGCAGAAGGACATCCTTGTGATTGAGGCAGTGCAGCGTAGGTTCACAAGTTTGATCCCTGGGATGGCAGGACTGTCATATGAGGAAAGATTGAAAAGACTAGGCTTGTATTCACTGGAGTTTAGAAGGATGAGGGGGTTCTTATAGAAACATATAAAATTATAAAAGGACTGGACAGGCTAGATGTAGGAAAAATGATCCCAATGTTGGGCGAGTCCAGAACCAGGGGCCACAGTCTTAGAATAAAGGGGAGGCCATTTAGGACTGAGGTGAGAAAAAAACTTTTTCACCCAGAGAATTGTGAATTTATGGAATTCCCTGCCACAGAGGGCAGTGGAGGCCAAATCATTGGATGGATTTAAGAGAGAGTTAGATAGGGCTCTAGTGGCTAGTGGAGTCAAGGGATATGGGGAGAAGGCAGGCACGGGTTATTGATGGGGGACGATCAGCCATGATGACAATGAACGGCGGTGCTGGCTCGAAGGGCCAAATGGCCTCCTCCTGCACCTATTTTCTATGTTTCTAATGGGGTTGGGAGGGAGAGATAGATCAGCCATAGTTGAATGGTGGAGTAGACTTCATGGGCCGAATGGCCTAATTCTACTCCTAGCACTTATGAACTGGCCTCAGAATAAAAGGACGTTCCCTTAGGAAGGAGATGAGGAGGGATTTCCTGAGCCAGAATGTGGTGAATCTGTGGAATTCATTGCCACAGATGGGTGTGGAGGCCAGGGGAGAGGTTGGAGTCCGCACCGACCAGCGATCGCCGTACACTCCTTCTATCCTACACTATAGGGGCAATGTACAGAAGCCAAAGCCGCACGTCTTTCGGATGTGGGAGGAAACCGGAGCACCCGGAGGAAACCCGCGCGGTCACGGGGAGAACGCGCAAACTCTGCACAGACAGCGCCCAAGGTCAGGATCGAACCCAGGTCACCGTGCCGCCCCTAGTATAGTGAGAAGGAGAGAGAGGAAGAAGTTGGGGAAATAAACGTGAGAGAGTGCGCGGGTAATTACAAGGTTTGGGAGCGAGGGAAACACGGAGCCGCAAAGTAAAGGAGAAGAGGGCGTGAGGTGAGCGGGGCAGGAATCTCACCAGCAAGGAGCAAGCGGTGCAGGAATATCACATGTACGTGTTGCAAATCATGTCTGCGGACCGGCATCAGTTGACAGAGACTGGAGCATCGGCCGGTGGGGGGGGGGGGGGGGGGGGTAGGGGAGTAACAGAAGGCTGAATGAAAGGGGAAGGGAGAGGGAACTCAGAGTGGGGGAGAGAAGGGGTAGATCGAGGGAGAAGGAGGGGAGAGTAAGGGAGAGAACCGAGTGAGGGAGGGAGAGAAGGAATGAGGAGAGGGAGAGAGATTGAGATGGGAGAATGAATGGGGAGAGAGGGGGGGAGGGATGGAGAGAGAGAATGGGAGGGAGGGGAGAGAGAGGGAAGGAAAGGGGGAGAGAGGATGCAGAAGGAATTAGGAGGGAGAGAGAGAATGGGAAAAGAAGAGAATGAAAATGAGGGAGGATGGAACAAGAAAAAAGGCAGAAGGGAAAAGGAGAGGAAAAAACAGAATGAGAGGGGAGCGATGAGGGAAGGGGAGAGGGGGGGGGAGTTTAGAGGGGAAGATGGTGATAGGAGAGAGAAAGAGGAATAAAAGGAAAGCGTTTGAAGTTTGAAGAGCAACAGAGAGAGATAGAGAGAAGAGGAGAGAGAGATAGAGAGAGGAGAAAGAAAGAAAGTAATAGTGGGTGGGAAAGTGAAGGAGAGAGGGGGAGAGAGAGGGGAGGGAGAGAATGCAGAGGGAGCATTTGAAGAGCAGAGAGAGGGAGAGAGAAGAGGAGAGAGAAAGTAAGAGTGGGTGGGAAAGTGAAGGAGAGAGGGGAGGGGGAGGCAGGAAGATGGACAGGCGAGAGAGAGAGAGAGAAAGAGAGAGGGACAGATCACAGGACAGAGGCACATTCCCTGCCCAGCCAGCGAGTCTCCTCCACTCAGCGCCAGCGAGCCAGATGCTGGATTTTGTGTGAGAGAGAACTTGTTTCTTCTTCTTCTTGCGTGTGGCGTGCACGGCCTAAAGTTGTTGGACAACTTGTTCTATTTGATCTTCCGTTTGTGCACGTCGAGTTGATTGCATTCGTCGAAACAGGGCGGACCAGGTGAAGGTTGCAATCTCCCACCCCAAGAAAAACCGCTGAGTTGAAGGCACGACGTTTACCCACCGAGCTGTAGCGGGAACAAACAAAAAATGAAATAATAATCCCACGGAACCGAAGTTAAGTTGTCCAACACAAGTCCCACTGGTGTCCGTTTACTTCGGAAGAAAGCAATGCTGTTTTATTTTGGATCGGACGAGGACGAGAGTTGGAATTGACCTGGAGGCTGGATGGACTGCTGGAGTAAAGGGAGACCAAGAGAAGCTGCCTCACATGATCAGTGTAAGGTCTAATCAATATTTTCTACGTGACATCAATGTGCTTGCTTGCAGACATTCCTGTTTTATTTCCCCCTTGCAGATATTCCGCTTCAGTTTAGTTTATTGTCATGTGTGCCGAGGTACAGTGAAAAGCTTTCGTTGCGCGCCGCCCAGTCGGCGGAAAGACAATACATGATTACAATCGAGCCATTTACAGTGTACAGATGCATGATAAGGTCATGTGTTGGAAGGAACAGTAGATGCTGGTTCAAACTGAAGATAGACACAAAAAGCCGGAGTTACTCAGCGGGTCAGGCAGCATCTCTGGGGAGAAGGAACAGGCGATGTTTCGGGACATAGGGTCACAAGTGATAGGAGCAGAATTAGGACAGTCTACTCTGCCGTTCAATCGCGGCTGATCTATCGTTCCCTCCTAACCCCACTCTCCTGCCTTCTCCCCATAACCCCGTGATATCTGTCGAGACCCTTCTTCAGACTGAGAGTCGCCTGTCTGTTCTCTCCAGAGATGCTGTCTGAGCCGCTGAGTTGCTCCAGCTTTGTGTCTGCCATGATAAGGGAATAACGTTTAGTGCAAGGTAAAGCCAGCAAAGTCTGATCAACGGTCTGAGGGTCGCCAATTAGGTAGATGGTAGTTCAGGACTCCTTGCCACTCCCTTGCGACCTACAGCTCCCCTCACCCCCCCCCCCCCCCCCCCCCCCCCCCAGTCACTGCGAGCATTCCTCATGTTTACCCATTTCTGCTGCTGTGACCCTAACTGGTCAATATGACTGGATGAGGCAGCACCCAAGGCTTTACCCTGACGATCTCGAAGCTAATGGGATCCTATTCCCTGGATGCAGCACAGGAGGATGAGGGGTGATCTTATAGAGTCTATACGATCATGAGAAGAATAGATCGGGTAGATGCACAGAGTCCCTTGCCCAGAGTGGGCCAATCGAGAAACCAGAGGACATTAGTTTAAAGTAATGGGAGGAGAAAGATTTTATAGGAATCTGAGAGGTAACTTTTTCACACAAAGGGTGGTGGGTGTATGGAACGAGCTGCCAGAGGAGGTAGTTGAGGCTGTGATTGTCACAGGGGCCACAGTTTAAGAATAAGGGGTTAGCCATTTAAAACGGAGACGAGGAAACACTTTTTCTCACAAAGAGTTGTGAGTCTGTGGAATTCTCTGCCTCAGTGGAGACCGGTTCTCTGGATACTTACAAGAGAGAGCTAGATAGGGCTCTTAAAGATAGCGGAGTCAGGGGATTTTGGGGAGAAGGCAGGAATGGGGTACTGATTGGGGATGATCACATTGAATGGCGGTGCTGGCTTGAAGGGCCGAATGGCCTACTCCTGCACCTATTATCTATTGTCTGAAGAAGGGTTTCGGCCCGAAACGTTGCCTATTTCCTTCGCTCCATAGATGCTGCCGCACCCGCTGAGTTTCTCCAGCAATTTTGTCTACCTTCAATACTCCAACATCTGCAGTTCCTTCTTGAATATCTAGTCTATTGACAATGATTAAGAAGCAATCAGACAGGTACATGGACAGTGCTTCGGAAGGAACTACAGATGCCGGTTTAAACCAAAGATAGACACAAAATGCTGGAGTAACTATGCGGGACAGACTGAGAGAACTCAGCTGGAGAGAAGGAATGGTTGATGGGGAAATGGAAACGAGACTGTGATGTAGAGACACAGAACAAATAAAAGAAAAATATATTAAAAAGTTACAATGAGAAAAGAAACAGGTCATTGTTAGCTGTTTGCTAGGTGTGAACGAGAACCTGGTGCAATTTGGGTGGGGGAGGGATAGAGAGAGAGAGAGAGTGTAGGCGTTAATTGAAGTGAGAGAAATCAAATTTCATACCACTGGGTTGTAAGCTGCTCAAGCGAAATATGAGATGCTGTTCCTCCAATTAGCGATTAGCCTCACTGATAATGGAAGAGGCCTAGGACAGAAAAGTCAGTGTGGGAATGGGAATGAAACTCTTTGGCAACCGGGAGATCAGGTTGGTTCAGGCGGACTAGCGGCAATTTACAATTGTACCAAAAGTAATTGAACCTCCAAACCTGTCCGTCTTTGGAGTGTGTGAAAAAACCGGAGCACCCGGAGAAAACCCAGGCGGTCACGGGGAGAGCGTACAAGCTCCTGACTACGGACAGCACCCGTAGTCAGGATCGAACCTGGGTCCCTGACGTAGTGAGGCAGCAACTCTACCGCTGCGCCACCATGCCGTTTCTTGTTGAGGAAAATAACCAAGATTTTTCTTTTTCCAGATGCAACGGGCAGTGAACCATTCCTTCTCTCCAGCTGAGTTCTCTCAGTCCTCTCTCAGCTTGGGAAGCCAAATGACAAATCAAGAGGAAGATGGAAGACGTTGATGTTGGCCAAGTCTCGAAGAGAAACTCGACCGCTAACACGTCCCTTCAAAATGAGGAGAACCCAAACCAGGTGCTGGTCACGTCGCTGCTGGGGGCCACCCTGGGCACCATGTGCATCTTTGGTATCGTGGGCAACATCTACACTCTGGTGGTCACCGCCCGGTCGATGAGGTCCACCAGCTCCATGTGCGTCTACATCTCCAACCTGGCCCTGGCCGACCTGCTCTATCTGTGTACCATCCCCTTCGTAGTCTGCACCTACTTTGCCAAGGACTGGTACTTCGAGGAGGTGGGCTGCAGGCTCCTCTTCAGCCTGGACCTGCTGACCATGCACGCCAGCATCTTCATCCTCACTGTGATGAGCGTGGAGCGGTACCGAGCCGTGGCCTCGCCCCTGGACCCCGGGCGTTCGAGAAGCTGCAGGAAGGCAGTTGCCGCCCTCGTTTGGCTACTGTCCTGCCTTCTCAGCTTGCCCATGATGATCACCATACATCTACGAGAAAGCCCGGACCCAGCCGGGATCCCAAAGAGGATCTGCTACACGTCTTGGAAACACGACTCCTACAAGGTCTACCTCACCATTTTATTCAACACCAGCATCTTGGCCCCAGGCCTGATCATCGGGTATCTGTACGCCCGGCTGGGGCACGTCTACTGGTTCTCCGGGAGGTTGAGTCTCGAGAGGAGGAACGTCAACTTGAAGCAGAAGGTCTTGTACATGATCTTCAGCATCATCCTGGCTTACTGGGCCTGCTTTGTGCCGTTCTGGTCGTGGCAGCTAGCCAAGCTGTACCACCGCGGCCTGCTGGGATTGTCGCCAGCCGCCCACACCTACGTCAACTTCTTTGTGACCTGCCTGACCTACAGCAACAGCTGCATCAACCCCTTCCTCTACACCCTGCTCTCCAAGAACTACAAGGAGTCGGCGGCCCGGCGCAGGAGGGGCTCGGCGGGGCGGGTCACCTTCCGCAGGGGCCCCCGAGGGGGTCCAGGGACCCAGAGCTCAGCTGCACCAAGGGGGGTCGCCCTCGAAGTAAGAGAGGACGGTGTTCCTTGATGGGGGTCCATCACCAACCTCGATGGTCCTTCAGTACTGGACTGGGAGAAGTCAGGAGAATGGGGTTGAGAGGGGAAGTTAATTCAGCCATGATTGAATGGCGGAGTAGAGTCGATGGGCTGAATGGCCAAATTCTGCTCCTATGATATGAACTTATGAAAACTTGGTTAGAGCATCATGTTGCTACATATAATTTTGGTTCCCACCGTTATAAAAGGAGGTGCACCATTAGAGGGGGAGGGCAGTGGTCGGGTGCCTATTTACGTACCTTAGGTATACAAGCAAAGAATTTAATTATGCCTTGTCAGATGTGACAATAAAATATTCCATTCCACTCTATGCTGACCCCTCTTATTCTCCCCGCAATTTAAATCAATTTTCCTCACATTCCACCTCTCATCGGGATATCATGCATGCATCAAAGTGAATATTTTGACCCCAGAGTTTTGAAACTTTGGGCGGCTCGGTGGTACAGCGGTAGAGTTGCAGCCTCAAAGCGCCAGGGTCGCGGGTTCGATCCTGAACCTCGGCTGCTTGCCGTACGGATCTCCCCGTGACGTGCGTGGGTTTTCTCCGGGAGCCCCGGTTTCCTCCCTCACTCCAAAGCCGAGCAGGCTTGGTGTAAATGTAAATTGGCCCCAGTGTGTGTAGGGTAGTGTCAGCGTGCGGGGATCACTGGTCAGTCCTGTGTTCGATAAATCACCGGATTCGGACAACAGATTCATTAGTATTTGAATCTAAGTATTTTATTACACTAAGGCACATAACTCATGTATCCCGAGTACACAGCAGAACACGGCACCAGTCTGAAGAAGGGTTTCGGCCCGAAACGTCGCCTATTTCCTTCGCTCCATAGATGCTGCTGCACCCGCTGAGTTTCCCCAGCAATTTTGTGTACCTACGGGATGTTTTTGTTCTCGATCACCGCTGGACATTAAAGTTGCACATTAATAAATTCAACTAATTAGAAAATGTGAGATCGAAAAAGTAAGCTCCATCTATTGTTCAATGCTCATATTACACCATGGGGAGCCTAATTCCGTGCTTCGGTCTACTTAAACCATATATATTATACCATAGATATATATATGACGTGAATATGACTGGAGTTATATATCATTACATTATTTAAAAATAATATAATGAATATAATTGTGAGTGTGTATTTTGAATGAGACTGCCGCAGAGGTCCGGCTCCTGAACCTGCCTAATTAATGGATGAGGGCAGTTCCAGTGGGTCCCCCCCCTTCCATTTACTGAATCCCACTGACTGCCAGTGTGCAGAGTGGGGGGCATGGCCTTAGTGGGACTGGGGCAGTGCCAGGCTGGGGGGAGGCTAAGGCGTCTTCCACTGACAGGTAAATGCCTAACCCTAACTCGCCCCCCGTCCAGAGCTGCCCACGGCTGGAGCTGGAGCTGCTTTGAGACCTGCTGCGGGCTCCGTAAGTGTGGCACCGCAGCGCATCCACCTTGGCCAGCCTGCCCTTCTGGGTCATTGTGGTGATGATGGTGGGGAGCAGCATTGTCCTGCAGCCTCCTAGCATCCAAGGTGACTTGGATAGGCTGGGTAAGTGGGCAAATGCATGGCAGATGCAGTATAATGTGGATAAATGTGAGGTTATCCACTTTGGTGGCAAAAACAGGAAAGTAGATTATTATCTGAATGGTGGCCGATTAGGAAAGGGGGAGACGCAACGAGACCTGGGTGTCATGGTACACCAGTCATTAAAAGTAGGCATGCAGGTGCAGCAGGCAGTGAAGGCGAATGGTATGTTAGCATTCATAGCAAAAGGATTTGAGCATCAGCAAGGTTGGCATTACCTTTAGTCTTTGGAAACCTTGTTATTGTTTTGAAGTAACTAGGTTGCAATACCTTTATCCCTTGTGTGTCAACACCGTTGTACCTTGGAAACATTGTTATTGTTTTGATGTCAACGTGCTTTGATTGGACAATTACTGCTTGGAAATTTGGAGGTGTGTGTGGACTCCCTGTGTGTGTCTGTGTCCCTGTGTATGTCTCCCTGCGTGTGTGTGTGTGTTTGTCTCCCTATGTGTGTGTGTGTGTGTCCCTGTGTGTGTGTGTGTGTTTGTCTCCCTATGTGTGTGTGTCCCCCTATGTATGTGTGTCTCCCTGTGTGTGTCTGTGTCCGTGTGTGTGTGTCTGTGTCCCTGTGTATGTCTCCGTGTGTGTGTGTCTGTCTCCGTGTGTGTGTCTGTCTGCGTGTGTGTGTGTCTGTCCCCGTGTGTGTTTCCGTGTCCGGATTAGTTTTGACAAATTTCTAAAACGCCGTGGATTCTCCCGAGCAACAGATCGCTGCCAGTTGTACGATGGAGTCCCAAGTACAGACGAGAGAGCGGGCGGGGAATAGGTTGTAGCTCTGTCTAGTGGCTCTTAAAGGGGCCTTTGTTGGACGGAGTGAAATGGAGACAAGAATGGAGTCTTGAAGGGTCACGATCCACTCCCTCCACAGATGCTGCCCGACCCGCTGAGTTCCTCCAGCTGTTTTTCTCCCGACCGAGGAGATTGAACCTCACCGATCTCCGACAAGATCTCGGGCTTGAAGCGCATCTCGGTCGCGGTCTCCCTCCCACGCCATCGTCTTCAAGGCTGATCGCAGAGTGGTCCAGTGGCGATGGGTCACCTAGGGGCCAACCTGACCTGCAGGTGTTTGTGCGTAGCTGGACTTGCGGGGGGCTGAGCGCCGGTGAGTGAGTGAGTGAGTGAGTGAGTGAGTGAGTGAGTGAGTGAGTGAGTGTAACCGCGAACAGAATGGAGCAGAATGATACAAGAAAGAATGACACTCGCCCCTCAAGGGGACCCGACCCGTCGGTCAGCGGCCCATCAGAAGATATTTTATTCAACTGCGGGAGAGGGGCGATGTCTTTCACCTTGACCCTTGGTCGTGTCCGGAACGTAGACCCGGTCCGGCCGGTGAAGCCTCGCTGACCAGTGCGATGACCAGAGCGATGGACTGTGTCTTGAGGGATCCCTGGCGGACGGGGAGGGGGGGGCGCGCCGCTGTCCACTCGGGGCGGGGATCGCGCGTCGAGGTTCCTCTCCGGCCACTCGCCCGCGGACACTGCGGACACTGGACTGCAGCGCCGCCTTTTATAGACCCCGCCCTGTCCCGCCCCCCCTCGCTGACCATTGGATCTCGCTCCGGCCACAGCGTTGGGCCATGGGTGGACAGCCCGTCCGATTGGCGGAGGCCGCTGTCCGTCTGCGCGAAACCCGCCAAACTTCAGCGCCAGGGAAAGTTGGCGGGAAGCGATTGTCCGCTCGCTCCGGCCACGACCCCGCGATCCCGGGGCACTGGCGCCAAGCCGGACACTGAGGGAGACTTGTGGATGACGTTAGGCTGTGGGCCAAGCATCAAAAATGTGTCTAGAATTTAACTTTCGTGACCCATGTCTGGGAACTACTTGAAATTTTGCACAGATTTAGATAAAATATAATTGCAGAGGAAGTCATAACTGGACAGTGCCAAAAGATGCACTTTAATTAGAAAATGAGATCGAAAACGTAACCGCTATCTAGTGTTCAATGCTCATATTATTCCATGGGGAGCCTAATTCCGTCTGTTTAAACTATATATTATTATACATCAATGATTTGGATGAAGGGATTCAAAGTAACATTAGCAAATTTGCAGATGACACAAAGCTGGGTGGCAGTGTGAACTGTGAGGAGGATGCTATGAGAATGCAGGGTGACTTGGGACAGGTTGGGGGAGTGGGAAGATGCATGGCAGATGAAGTTTAATGCGGATAAATGTGAGGTTGTCCACTTTGGTAGCAAAAACAGGAAGGCAGATTACTATCTCACTGGTGTCAAGTTGGGAAAAGGGGAAGTACAACGGGATCTGGGGGTCCTTGTACATCAGTCTATGAAAGTAAGCATGCAGGTACAGCAGGCAGTGAAGAAAGCGAATGGCATGTTGGCCTTTATAACAAGTGGAATCAAATATAGGAGCAAAGAGGTCCTTCTGCAGTTGTACAGAGCCCTAGTGAGACCACACCTGGAGTAATGTGTGCAGTTTTGGTCCCCTAATTTGAGGAAGGACATTCTTGCTATTCAGGGAGTGCAGCGTAGGTTTACAAGGTTAATTCCCGGGATGGCGGGACTGTCATATGCTGAGAGAATGGAGCAGCTGGGCTTGTACACTCTGGAGTTTAGAAGGATGAGAGGATATCTCATTGAAACATATAAGATTGTTAAGGGCTTGGACACGCTAGAGGCAGGAAACATGTTCCCGATGTTGGGGGAGTCCAGAACCAGGGGCCACAGTTTAAGAATAAGGAGTAAGCCATTTAGTACGGAGTGGAGGAAACACTTTTTCTCACAGAAAGTGGTGAGTCTGTGGAATTCTCTGCCTCAGAGGGCGGTGGAGGCCGGTTCTCTGGATGCTTTCAAGGGAGAGCTAGATAGGGCTCTTAAAAATAGCGGAGTCAGGGGATATGGGGAGAAGGCAGGATGATCAGCTATGATTGGGGATGATCACATTGAATGGCGGTGCTGGCTGGAAGGGCCGAATGGCATACTCCTGCACCTATTGTCTATTATATCATATATGACTTTTGAATATGACTGTAATTATATATAATTATATATAGTTATAATTATATTATATAAAAATAATATATTAATATAATTGTGTGTATTTTGAATGCGACTGCTGCAGAGGTCCAACTCCTGAACCAGCCTAATTAATGGGTGAGGGCAGTTCCTGTGGGTTCCCCCGTTTACTGAACCCCACTGACTGCCTGTGTGCAGAGTGGGGGTAACGGCCATAGTGGGACTGGGACAGTGCCATGCTGGGGGGAGGCCTCTAGTTTTGGTCTCTAAATTGAGGAAGGACATTCTATACTCGACTCCTCTAGTTATAAAGGCCAACATGCCATTCGCTTTCTTCAATGCCTGCTGTGGTCTACCCAACTATTCCTGTTGTGTTTTGTTCACCAACGCCACGCTTTCCCATGACATGATGCAGAAAACATCTCCCACTTGTCTGGAACACAGTATGTTTGAACCTTGTTTTCGAACGGTATGGAATGCAGTTGCTGCTAATTTCGCTGATAACTCCATTTTATGTTTTGGCTGGAATTGTCTGTTTAACCCGTATGCTGCACCCGGTGGGCCGAAGGGCCTGTTTCCGTGCTGTATCTCTAAACTAAACTGCAGGATTACACAACGTGTCATGTCACTCCACCAAATGGTTTATTCTGAAACTGTACCCCATCATTTTGCACCATTACCCCTTTCCTTTTACTCCCTTCCCCCCTCACCTTTCCCTTAAGCCCACCCTTGCACCTTACCCTGTGGCAGCCTCTGCTGATAACAGTATCTCCCATCTACACCTCACGCTGCCTCGTCTAGGCCAGCAGCATAATCAAGGAACAGTGTCGCCCCAGTTACTCTCTCTTCTCCCCTCTCCCATCAGGCAAGAGGTACCAAAGTGTGAAAACGGACACCTCTAGTGCTAGCGCTAGGGGATCATAGGTGGCCTTGGACGCTGTGGGCCGAAGGGCCTGTTTCCGCCCTGTATCTCCAAACTAAACTAAAGCTAACGTCAGCGTTATTCAGAGGTGACAATGCCCTGAGCTCACAGCCAAGTGTGGAGAGAATAAGAATCTTCCAAGTAAATTCAAGATTCCTCCTTGTACCTTGAAATGTCGAGGGAGGAAGCACTTCACAGCAAAGCCAGTAGATTTATTGGATTTGCTGGTTAATTGCAATTTTCACACAAGTCCTAAAAGACGAGGGGTTCCTCAATGGGCAGCTTCTTGTGCAGCTTATCACGCTGTCGATAGTTATCAGCGTACAGATGATGTTCCCATTTACACCCTCATGCCAAAACCCTGGCCCTGTGGCAAAGATCCAACGGCTAGTGAAGATTCAGGGCATTACACTAACAAATACGTGATGTGACAAATACTCCATATTCAGAGTATTGTGAGCAGTTTTGGGCACTGTATCTGAGGATGGCTCCACTGTGAAATCTCCTCAAGGCATGCCTACTCTGAAGACGTGCTCCTCATCTCTCCGATGAGAGTTCTGCAACACCCTCTCTCGCTGTTCTTTATCTCTCGTTTCCCTCTCCCCTGACTCTCAGTCTGAAGACGGGTCTTGACCCGAAACGTCACCTATTCCTTTTCTCCAGAGATGCTGCCTGACCCGCTGAGTTACTCCAGCTTTTGGTGTCTATTGAAGGACTAGTTTAGTTTAGTTTGGAGATGTAGTTCGGAAACAGCTCTGTTGGCCCATCGAGTCCGTGCCGACCAGCGATCCACGCACACTTACACTATTCTGCACACACTAGGGACAATTTACAATTGTACCAAGCCAATTAATCTGCAAACCTGTACGTCTTTGGAGTGTGGGAGGAAACCGGAGTATCCGGAGTAAATAGTGGTGGAGTTGCTGCCTTACAGCGCCAGAGACCTGGGTTTGATCCTGACTATGGGTGCTTGTCTGTGCAGAGTTTGTACATTCTCCCCGTGACCTGCCTGGGTTTTCTTCGAGATCTTCGGTTTCCTCCCACACTCCAAAGACTTACAGGTTTGTTTGAAGGTTAATCAGCTTGGTATAATTGTACATATGTGAGATTGTCCCTAGTGTGTAGAGGATAGTGTAAATGTGCAGGGATCGCAGGTTGGTGTGGACACGGTGGGCCAAAAGGCCTGTTTCCGCGCAGTATCTCTAAAGTCTAAAGTAGTGGTTCCCAACGTGGGGCGTACGCCCCACAGGGGGGCAATTTGATTTTTAAGGGGGGCAATTTGATTTTTCTTTTTTTTTTACAATTTTTTATAATTTCTTGCTCAGAACTTTAACTGTCTTTTGTTTATTTCATTTTTCTTTTTCATGGATGCCATGTTCTTTTGAAGCGTGTTTAAACCTAGGTATTGGCGTTTTAAGCTTCTTCAGCTGAAACGGAGTTCACCTTTTAAATGATAAGAATTATATATCACCACATGGGGGGGGGGGGGGCATCAGGATTTTAGAGGTGATTAGGTGGGGCATGGCCAAAAAAAGGTTGGGAACCACTGGTCTAAAGTCTAATGTTGGAATGTACTCCCTCTTGTGGAATTTCAATGCTGGGTCAATGGTATTGGTACTGGTTTATTTTGGCCACCTTACGATCGAAGGTTGAGGGATTTATGTTAAACAGAGGGCAAGGGATGCAGGTGATAGTGGGCAAAGATCTTATAGCGGGTTCCGCTATAAGATCTTTGATAGTGGGAATAGGGAGTGTGATCACAAATCAGCCGAGATTGAACTGATCGGTGAGAAAGGCTTTAGTGGCTCAGTAGACGCAAGGAACTGCAGATGCTGGTTTACAAAAATGGACACAAAGTGCTGGAGTAACTCCAACATCACCGAAGGGCCTGTTTCCACACTGTATCTCTAAACTAAACAGAACTAAACCAGTATTGTAGCTACTCGTTAAAGTCCGAGCTGGTTCGCAACTGTTTTTGTGCATGGCTGGTTTTCCTTGCAGCTCAGCCAAATGGAAAGGGTGCCATCTAGTGTAGCAGTGAATACCTGCAACCTAGCCTTGCTATCCCTGGGTCATGCGAGTGCTTGAGATGAGGTCAATCATTCACAATGCTGAGATATCACTGCAACCTCTCCTGAATCAAGGCAATGATAACAGTCAGGACAGATTGTGTCACGCACGCTGGAGCAAGGTGCAACTTCAGTGCCCTGAATCTCAGTGCTGATCCATGATTAACCTCATTGCAGGAACTTGGCACGGCTTACAAAGAGGCTACGATTTGTCCTTTTGCAGACCGTTTGTCGGCACTGGGCCTGTACTCGCTGGAGTTTAGAAGAATGAGGGAGGGGGGGGGTATCTCATTGAAACATACAGAACAGTGAAAGGCTTGGGTAGAGTGGATGTGGGAAGGGTGTTTCCACTCGTGGAAGAATCTAGGACTAGAGGTCATAGCCTCAGAATTAAAGGATGTTCTTTTAGGAAGGAGATGAGGAGAAATTTATTTTGTCAGAGGGTGTTGAACCTGTGGAATTCTTTGCCACAGACTGCTATTGAGGCCAAGTCAGTGGATATTTTTAAGTTAGATAGATGTTTGATTAGTACAGGTGTCAGAGGTTATGGGGAGAAAGCAGGAGAATGGGGTTAGGAGGGAGAGATAGGGCCGAATGGGCCGAATGGCCTAATTCTACTCCTATCACATGACCTTCCATTCATTTGTTCTTTGTACCATTTCATACCTCCAGTATCCCTTGATCATGACTTTCAGTCTGAAGGAGGGTCTCGACCAGAAACATCGCCTATCCTTTTCTAGAGATGCTACCTGACCCGCTGAGTTACTCCAGCTTTTTGTGTCTAACTCATGGCCGTCCGAAGGAGGTGTGTGCGTTGAGTGCGCTCGCACCGCCATTTTTTCCCCACAGTAAGTAAAATTCCCGAGGAAAAAAAAATTTGGAGCGCAATCAGCGTTTACTCGAAATTCTGGTCCCTCCTGCTGGATAATTTGGGGGGGAAAATTGCAACCATCTTGCGCAGTTGGGGGAAGCCGGTGACACAGTAGCGATGCAAAATGACGCTGTCTCTCCACGTGTGCGCAGTGGGCCCGGGCGGGATCAGATCGCATTTTGCAGTCCACACAATCAGCTATCGCCTCAATGCCTCGTGTCTACTCTGGGTAAGTCGTGGAATATCGCGTCGCGGGAGGGGGAGTCTGGTTTTTATCCAGAGTAGCAAACTACCCGCGAAGGGTCTAACAGGAGACCGTTCTCCCGTCGCCGGGCGGGAGCGGGAACGACTGGCAGCGGCCGTAACCTGGACACCAGAACGGACCGGAAGGCATTGCAGAGGGTGGTGAAAATTGCCCAACGCATCACCGGTTCCTCGCTCCCCTCCATTGAGTCTGTCCAAAGCAAGCGTTATCTGCGGAGGGCGCTCAGCATCGCCAAGGACTGCTCTCACCCCAACCATGGACTGTTTACCCTCCTACCATCCGGGAGGCGCTACAGGTCTCTCCGTTGCCAAACCAGCAGGTCCAGGAACAGCTTCTTCCCGGCGGCTGTCACTCTACTCAACAACGTACCTCGGTGACTGCCAATCACCCCCCCACCCCCCGGACACTTATTATCACTTATTATTATTTATTTAAATCATTTGCTATGTCGCTCTTCCAGGGAGATGCTAAATGCATTTCATTGTCTCTGTACTGTACACTGACAATGACAATTAAAATTGAATCTGAATCTGAATCTGAATCTGACCAGACGCCGCTCCGGCCGGGCCTTCGCCTCTCCCCTGGCGGGCCCATGACACCACCCCTCCCCTGCCGCAGACCCTCGCCTCTTTCCCCCTCCTGCCGCGGACCCTCTCCTCTTCCCCCCCCCCCCTCCCTCGCCGCAGGCCCTCCAATGCTGCGTGGGAGGGAGAAAGTCCAAGGGGTCACAGTTTAAGGATAAGGGGGAAATCTTTTAGGACCGAGATGAGAAAAACATTTTTCACACAGAGAGTGGTGAATCTGTGGAATTCACTGCCACAGAAGGTAGTTGAGGCCAGTTTATTGGCTATATTTAAGAGGGAGTTAGATGTGGCTAAGGGGATCAGGGGGTATGGAGAGAAGGCAGGTACAGGATACTGAGTTGGATGATCAGCCATAATCATATTGAATGGCGGTGCAGGCTCGAAGGACCGAATGGCCTACTCCTGCACCTATTGTCTATGTTTCTAAAGGAGAAACAGTGGGGAGAATGTGAGATGGGAGGTGGAGAGAGAGAGGGGAAGGAGGGGATGGGAGAGAGAGATGGGGAGGGAGAGAGAGGTGGAGGGGAGAGGGAAAGGGGGATTATCTTTAGTGAGATTGCAAAATTAAGGTAGGTTTTAGAGCTATTATATTTTCTCCTCCATATGAATATTAAACAATATCAAATAATATCAAACAATTGGAACTGCTTTCGTTTCCTTGATAACAATACAAAAAAATATGAATTCCATAGTTTGTGAGTTAATAATATTTGAATATTACAAAATCTGCATGTTTTCAGGATGATCATGGATCTGTCTGCAGTAATGCAGCAGTCCATTGATGATGTTGCAATTGAGGAAGATAGGGAGAAGATGGAGTTGGAAGATCTCCTTGGTGCAGTGAAAACCAAAGGTTAGGAGAGGGAAAATTTTATCACCAATTTTATTCAGAGCTAACTGTGATTCTTTATGGTTAAAAACTAAAAAAAATTGACACGTGCGTTTCTGACGTTTTTGTGTAATTGAAATGCGAATTTCTTTACCAAAATCTGCACTGTACGGTATACCCCCCTTAAAACTAAGTTACAGAGGTGTAGATTGTCGATAATCATTTTAATTCACGTTCAAATTATGACATTTGCGGATCTACACCTTCCATCTTATAACAAAAGTACTTAACCAATTTTAATAAACGTAGTATAAAATATTGGAAATGTATAAAATATACATTTTAATGGGATCATTATATACAGATGTAACATTTCCATTTCGAGATCAAGGAGGGGGGGGTGGGGGCAAATATGCGTCAATCGTTAAAGGGTTAAAAGCAAAGATCCTATAAGATCTTTGGTTAAAAGATAGCTTAATCGATAAAGAGCTGAGAAGAGGAATCAGAGCTGCCAAGGAAGGTACTCTGAGAAGTTGAGGAGCAAGTTCTCAGCTAGTTTGGAAGGGCATGCAAGAAATTACCAGCTATAAGAGGAAAGCCCCCTGCTCTTTGGACAATCGTCAGCTGACCAACGACCTGAATGAGTTTTACTGCAGGTTTGAAAATCAGAAACGTAATCCTGGTACCCCCTCCCCAACAAACACAGCCAGACAAAGAATGGATCCGGCACCCTCTCCTTCCCATTCACCACTTCACACCTACTTAAGGCAAGACTCCAGTTTGAAAAGACTGGAATCTTTCCCACCCCAACCAACACTTCACACCCACTCAGAGCCCAACCTCAGTCTGCAAAGACTGGGCCCTTCTACACCCACCCCTCCCCAATCACCACTTCACACCCAATTACCGACTCCCTCCTGGTTGAACAAAACATCACTTCATCAACAATAAAAATAGAGGAGGTGGAGGGGCTTTTCAAAGGTATCAAAGGTATTTTATTGGTCACATTCACATACACCTAGGTGTAGTGAAGTGAGATGCTTCTTGCCATTTTGCAGCACATAAAGAAGGAATACAGACATAACATTAATAAGTGTTTTAAACATAAAGAACATCCCCCCACAATGGTTCCCATTATGAGGGGAGGCACAAAGTCCAGTCCCCAACCCCAGTTCACCCATAGTCGGGCCTATTGAGGCCTCCACAGTTGCCTCTACGGAGGCCCGATGTTCCAGGCCGTTCTCGCCGGGTGATGTTGCTCCGGCGTCGGGAGAGTCCTCACAGTGGGATACCTGGAACGGCCGATTCCGTACTGGAGGCCGCGGCTTCCGAAGCCAACAAGGCCGCGCCGGTTGGAGCTCCACAACTGGCGATCTCATCTAGAGATCCCAGGCTCCCGGTGTAAAGTTCAGCGCCGCCGCCCGCAGCTGGTCGCTCCACAGTCCCGCAGCTCCGCAATGTTTTCCTCAGCGATCTTCAGCTCACCGGAGCTCCAGCGCGGCGACCCGGGCAAGGCATCGGCCGCTCCGCGATAGCGCTCCAGCGCTGTGCCGCCGCTGAAGCCAAGGTTCTGGGCGGTCCCCGACAGGAAACGCCGCTCCAGGCCCGCTGGTAGGCCGCGAGGACGGGTCGAAGCTGCAGCCCAGAGAAAAGCTGCCTCTCCGACCAGGTAGGGACCCTGAAAGGCAGTTTCCCCCTCCCCACTCCCCACATAAAAAAGTCTAGACCTCCAAACAAAAGACAGACAAGGGATTACTTGTCTTAATGACTCCAGGCCTGTCACACTGACCTCTGTATCATGAAGACCCTTGAAAGGCTTGTGCTCGCCAAGCTGAAAAATATCACAATCAAAAATCCTATAAGCAAGATAGTCCACTCGACAAAAAAGCCGTAGTAGGGTCATGGGTAATCTTCAGCACCATTTCCGTAACCAGCTTTAGTCATGGCGTCTTCATACACAAATCATCTTTTTGTTTCTCAGCTGAAGGTGATCATTTTGATATTCTTGCCTAGTCTTCCTTATTAACTTTGAACATACAAAATATTGCCATTTGGAAGGAGCTCCAGAAAATCCTGCACCCACTCAAGCCATCCTACTCCCCCTACCCCCCCCCACTCCGACACGGACACGGACACGGAATGATCGCCGGCCCCCCTTTTTTTTGTTAAACATCTATTTCCTTCGGGTATTTTTTTTTTTTAATTTCCCCCTTACCATTTCCGTACTTTTTCGATCGCTGCCATGACACGTTTGATGTCATCCTTTGCCCTGCTCCTGGTCTCGGCCCTCTCCGATCTGCCGGACATGCTGTGTGTGTGTGTGTGTTTGTTTGGCGGAGTCTGAGGGGAGAAGCGCCGGCACCAAGAGCGAGCGAGCGAACGCGTGGACAGACGGACGAAAGCAATGATCAAGTAAGTGACATTTCGGGTCGAGACCCTTCTTCAAACTGACAGTCAAGGGAAAGGGAAGTAAGTAAGTTTATTGGCCAAGTATTCACATACAAGGAATTTGCCTTGGTGCTCCGCCCACAAGTAACAACATGACATACAGTGACAGTTACGAATGACTCAGAAGGCACTAAACATTAATAATAATAAAATATTAAAGATAAAACACCATTGATCAAGCATGCGAACCAACAAAATACCAGATCAAAGGGAGGCTACAGATTTTTGGCTGTTGAGTAGAATAGGCATATCTTCCATTCATTTGTCCTTAGTACCGTCGATATCTCTTGTTCCTCTTTCTCCTGACGCAGTCTGAGAAGGGTCCCGACCCGAAATGTCACCTATTCCGTTCTATGATCGTTGCTTTCGTCCGTCTGCCTGCGCGTTCGCTCGCCCTTGGATTAAAGCTGCGAATTCACGCACTGGATGTGTTTGCGAGAGAGAGAGAGAGAGAGCGAGAGAGAGAGAGATAGAGAGAGATCCCGACACTTGCACATCTCGGTTTATTTCCTCTTCACAGAAATGTTGCATTTATTTTGTAGGTCAAACACAGTTTTATAAAAACAAAGTGTCTGAAGAAGGTTCTCGGCCCGAAACGCCACCCATTCTTTCTCTCCAGAGATGCTGCCTGTCCCGCTGAGTTACTCCAGCTTTTTGTGTCTACCTTCTATCTAAAAACAAACCCTGGTCCCGCAATGTTTTAAAACACACACAAAAAAAATATTACGTTTGGTCGGGGGCAGATAAATGCAGCGTGATATTTACACCCACACAACAAGAAAAAATTCTTATTGCAAACCAGAGTGGGATGTTTTATTTTAAACAAGAGAAAATACCAGAATTAACAGGAGTGATACTCAACCTTTGCTGGGTTTGCAACTTACCAGAGTTAGGGAGGGGGCGGAGAGAGAGAAATTATAAGAAAAATGCAACAAAAAATGTTTACAGTGATCTCAGACACAGTCAGGCACCTTGTTGTCTACTTACACTTCATGTCATGCTAAAATGGCTGTTAACGAACACAAATTTTTTTTTTTGCAGCATTCGGGTCACCCCTCCATCCGTACAGGGAAATGAAAGTGGTTTTTTTTCTAATAAAGGATGGAGGAGGGTGAAATTGCTCAGTAACTCAGCGGATCAGGCAGCATCTCTGGAGAGAAGGAATAGGTGATATTTCGGGTCGACTTGTTCGATAGCTATAACGGGTCAAGGCAGCTAACGACAAAGTCGACCTGAAATATCACCTATTCCTTCTCAGATTCAGATTCAATCTTTATTGTCATTGTGCAGTGTACAGTACAGAGACAACGAAATGCAGTTAGCATCTCACCCAGAAGAGTGAACATAGAATAATGGAACAGCAAAATATATATATGTACACGTGTATGTACATACAGTAGCATCTCCAGAGATGCTGCCTGATCCGCTGAGTTACTCCAGCCTTTTGCGTCTGCCTTCGGTTTAAACCAGCATCTGCAGTTCCTCCCTGTACAAGGTATGTGCCGTTTTAACTGATCGCATAACTGAAGTCGGGTCGGGTCAAAGATAGGGTCAGGTTACTGAAATGGCCAAAGTTACGCTCTGTTGCGTATTGCATGTCAGTCCATTGGATTTTACAGTAGTGGTTTATCTTGCTCCGCTTTAGAATCTTTGATCGCAATCCCTCTGCTGGACCCTCTGCAGTTTGCATATCGGGCCAATAGATCTGTGGATGACGCAGTCAATTTTGGCCTACACTTCATCCTCCAGCACCTAAACCTATGCAAGGATTTTGTTTGTTGATTTTAGCACTGCATTCAACACCATTGTGCCAGAGCTACTACACTCCAAGCTTTCCGAGTTGACTGTGCCTGAACCCCTCTGTCGGTGGATCACCAGACAGGAAGCAGCATGTGAGGCTGGGAAAGCACATCTCGGACCCGCAAACGCTCAGCATAGGAGCACCGCAAGGCTGCATTCTCTCCCGTCTCCTCTACTCTCTCTACACCAATGACTGCACCTCCACTGACTCCTCTGTGAAGCTTCACAAGTTTTCAGACGACACAACCCTGATTGGACTGATCCAGGATGGGGAGGAATCTGCCTACAGACAGGAAGTGTCACAGCTGGCGTCCTGGTGCCATCGCAACAACCTGGAGCACAATGCTTTAAGACAGTGGAATTGATTGTAGACTTTAGGAGAGCTCCCCCTCCCCTCACCCCACTCACCATCAACAACACCACAGTCACATCTGTGGAGTCTTTTAAGTTCCTAGGAACCATCATCTCCAAGGACCTTAAGTGGGGGGCTACCATCGACCCCACGGTCAAAAAGGCACAACAGAGGATGTACTTCCTACGGCAGCTGAGGAAGCACAATCTGCCACAGCGGGTCAGGCAGCATCTCTGGAGAACATGGATAGAGTCATAGAGTGACACAGTGTGGAAACAGGCCCTTTGGCCCAACTTGCCTACACCGGCTAACAATGTCCCAGCTACACTAGTTCCACTTGCCTGCGTTTGGTCCATATCCCTCCAAACCTGTCCTATCCATGTACCTGCCTAACTGTTTCTTAAACAATGGGATAGTCCCAACCTCAACTACCTCCTCTGACAGCTCGTTCCATACACCCACCACCCTTTGTGTGAAAAAGTTACCCCTTGGATTCCTATTAAATCTTTTCCCCTTCACCTTCAACCTATGTTCTCTGGTCCTCGATTCCCCAACTCTGGGCAAAAGACTGTGCATCTACCCGATCTATTACGAGGATGTTGCCAGGACTAGAGGGCTAGAGCTATAGGGAGAGGTTGAGTAGGCTGGGACTCTATTTCATGGAGCACAGGAGGATGAAGGATGATCTAATAGAGGTGTATAAAATCGTGATTTGAATAGATCAGATTGAGTCTTTTGCCCAGAGTAGGTGAATCGAGGAGCAGAGAACATAAGTTTAAGGTGAAGGGGAAAAGATTTAATAGGAATCTGAGGGGTATATTTTTCACACAAAGGGTGGTAGGTGTATGGAACAAGATGCCAGAGGAGGTAGTTGAGGCAGGGACTATCACAACATTTAAGAAACAGTTAAACAGGTACATGGTACACAAAAAAGCTGGAGAAACTCAGCGGGTGCAGCAGCATCTATGGAGCGAAGGAAATAGGCAACGTTTCAGGCCGAAACCCTTCTTCAGACAAGTACATGGATTGGACAGGTTTGGAGGGATATGGATCAAACGTCGGCAGGTGGAACTAGTGTAAATGGGACATGCTGGGCCGAAGGGCCTGTTTCCACACTGTATCACTCTATGACTCTATCTATCTTTCCCTTTCAAACCCATTCTCCTGCCAACCCAAATTTCCACCAACCCTGGTTGTGTGGCAATAAATTATATCTATCTATTATATCTATCTATCTATCTTCTCCCCATTACCTCTGACACTCGTATCAATCAAGAATTTATCAATCTCCTCCTGAAAAATGTCCATTGACTTGGCCTCCACAGCTGTCTGTGGCAATGAATTCCACAGTTCACCACCCTCTGACTTAAGAAATTCCTGCTCATCTCCTTCCTAAAGGAAAATCTTTTAATTTTGAGGCTGTGGCCACTGGTCCTAGACTCTCCCACTAGTGGAAACATCCTCCACATCCACTCCATCCAGGCTTTTACCAGGCTGGGACAGACTGCAACAGCTTCACACTGTGTCCTAAAGCTTGTGTCTTGTCCTGCATCACCCAAGGCAGCAGAGATGTTATAGGAGAGGGTAAGCACCGTAACAAAGTAGCTCACGATGGTTTGGGTAACATTCAGGAATGTCTATACATTGTCACATCATGAATATTACTGAAGAAGGGTCTTGACCCGAAATATAATCTATACCTTTTCTCCAGAGATGCTGCCTGACCCGCTGAGTTACTCCAGCACTCTGTGAAACGTCACCTATCCATGTTCTCCAGAGATGCTGCCTGACCCACTGGGTTACTCCACTTTGTGTCTATTTTCCCATCACCCATCTGCCCAAGCCCACTCTCCCCCCCTATTTTCCTATGTTCCTTTCCACCCATAAACCTCTCTGCCTTTACATTTCACTCCTCTTTCAAATCTGCTCTACTTATCTACATGCATTTTTCTTCTTAACTTTTTAGTCATAGAATGATGCAGTGTGAAAACAGGCCCTTCAGCCCAACTTGCCCACACCGACCATCATGTCCCATTTAAACTAGTCCCACTCACACGCGTTTGGCCCATATCCATCTAAACATGTCCTATCCATGTACGTTTCCAAATGTTTCTTAAACATTAGGATAGTCCCAGCCTTAACTACCTCCTCTGGCAGCTTGTTCCATACACCCAGCACCCTTTGTGTGATAAAGCTACCTCTCAGATTCCTGTTAATTTCTGAAATATTGGTCATAAATTTGGGGTAAAAATGCTCCAAAATAAGGCTCAGAATGCTTCAGAGAGCATCTAAAACCCCAGATCTAAAAACCCCGGACCCCGGCATCGAGGGACTTCACGCTTCGCGCTCGTGATGTGCGCTGTGCGCACATTATTTCACATTAAAAAAATTTGTGATCCTTGGAAAAGCTTTGTACGTGTCTGTCTTGCGCTTCTTGTGCGTGGAGGTGGACAGATTGGTGGAAACAGGGCCGTGACGTGAACACTCTTTCCTTCCTAGTGAGGGTCATCGAGAGAGTCACAGAGAATCATAGAGAGGGACATAGAGAGAGTCAGGGTCAAAGAGAGAGAGTCAGAATGTCAGAGAAAGGATTACTTTTCATAGTTTCATCTAGGTTCTTATCAGTTGTAA
The DNA here is from genome assembly GCF_010909765.2 of Amblyraja radiata. Lineage (NCBI taxonomy): Eukaryota > Metazoa > Chordata > Chondrichthyes > Rajiformes > Rajidae > Amblyraja > Amblyraja radiata. The sequence continues at coordinate 7,826,621 of NC_045993.1, read as the reverse complement.
CCTTGAGAGCACAAGCTGTCCTTTGTGTTCAGACTTGTTTTCAAGCAGAGAACTTTTTCAAACCAAACTAACCCTATTAATTCTCTGCTCTATTATTTTCCTTCACAAGTCGATAGGATGGTAAATAATGCATATGTGTATTATGTGTATGTCGCCCAGTTCCCTACCCAACCTTGCGGAGGCTGATAGCGCGCTCGGTTCACAGTACCAGTCGGACGAACACCCTGATTCTGATACCAGTTCCTCCCATGATAATTCAAGCATTTTTTCACTGTTGGGTGCACCTGCGCTGATAACGGATCCCTCAGTGCGTGTTACTGTGAATGGGTTGATCTTCCCAGCAAAGGTCGACACGGGGGCGGTGGCCAATGTTATGTCAGTGAGCCTCTTCAAAGAGATAAGGTCTGGGGAGAAGGTCACTCCCGACAAATCCTGTCTACATGCCTATGGGGGAGGCATGCTCATACCAGTCGGGAAGGCAACTCTTATCTGCAAGGTTTTGAAGGCCTCTCGGCCCCTCACTTTTTATCTGCTGGACACTGAGAACATCACGCTGTTGGGCGCCCGTGCGTGCCAGGACCTCGGTTTGGTCTCCTTTCACCGCGATATCCACCAGGTGCGGACCCTCCTGGACCCCCTGTGTGAGTACCCTGATCGTTTCGACGACGAGCTGGGCAGGCTGCCCTGCAGTTACAAGATCGTTGTCGACCCGGGTGTCGAGCCTGTGGTCCGCCCACCACACCGCGTCTCCTTTGCTATGAAGGACAAGGTGGAGTCGACTCTGCGCCACATGGTGGCTGTGGGCATCCTCAAGGAGGTGAGTGATCCCACCCGGTGGGTCTCCACCATGGTTGTTGCTGCAAAGAGGGATAAGAGTGAGCTTCGCATTTGTATAAACCCCAAGGACATGAACTTTGCCATCAAGCGCCCGCACTACCCCATACGGACGGTGGAGGACGTCGCTGCACAGGTTGGCCCGGCCACTGTCTTCTCAGTCCTCGATGCCAAAAGCTCTTTCTGGCAGATACCGCTGGATAAACGTTCCTCACACCTGACCACCTTCAGCACACCCTTCGGCAGGTTCCGTTTCCTTCGCATGCCATTCGGGATCAATTCTGCTAGCGAGGTCTTCCAGCGCACCATGGAACAGCTGTTTGCCGGTCTGCCGTGTGCTATCATAGTCGATGACATCCTGGTATACGGGAAGGACGTCGCTGAGCACGACCTCCACCTCCGCCAAGTCCTGGACGGGGCTCGTGAGATCAACCTTAAGCTCAACCCTAAGTGCCGTTTCCGCGTCCCAGAGGTCACGTACGTGGGCCACGTCTTCACTGCTGAGGGGCTGAAGCCCGACCCGCAGAAGACGGCTGCGGTCTCTGCGATGTCTGCACCCGCCGACGTACCCAGCCTGCAGCGCTTTCTGGGCATGGTGAACTACCTGGGGAAGTTCATTCCCGACCTCAGCGAGCTGAGTGCACCCCCTGAAGGAGATTAGTAGACAGTCTTAGTTCTGGGTGGTGAAGTGTGGAATCCTGACATAGAGGTCTATGGAGGTCAGGTCTAGTTCTTCGACTTGCAGCGTCCATATTGTCCTCACCTGCGACGCCTCAAGGGTTTGGTGCCGCCTGCCTGCAGCTTTACGATGGCCTGCAGCTGCCTATCAGCTATGATTGAATTGTGAAGTAGACTTGATGGGCAGAATGGCCTAATTCCTCTCATATCACATGGACATATGTTCCCCTGACCCTCAGTCTGAAGAAGGGTCTCGACCCCGAAACGTCACCCATTCCTTCTCTTCAGGGATGCTGCCAGGGCTGCTGAGTTCCTCCAGCACTTTGTGTCTATCTTCGTCGTAAACCAGCACCGGCAGTCCCCCTCCCCCCCAGCGTAAAGAAACAGAATTCTCACCAAAGATCCTTGGTTCTCACTGAGTACACACACAAACACACTAAGTGAGACATAAAAGGGCAGCGGGGCGGAGAGACCGGCTGCCCCGCCTCTGTCTCTCAGTTCGCTGTTCATTTTCTCGCCTCGCAGCAGAGACGTGAACCTCCACACACACTCACCACCAAAGATCGTCTTTGTTCACCACCACCCCAGCTCAGGTGAGTGAGATGCTGCCGGGGCGGCCTCAGTGGGAGGGAGTGAGGTTGAGATAGGATGTAGGAGCGTGGTTTTTGTTTAATATCTCCTGTCGACCGCTCCACTGCGATGGGCTCGGAAGTCGGGTGGACCTTCTCTCCAGAACGTCCCAGAAGAGTGTATGAGAGTATAAACGTGTGAGCGGGGGAGAGAGCAAGTGGGAGCGAGTGCGAGAGAAAGAGTGTGGAAGAGCGTGAGGGGAAGAGAGCGAGAGAGACAGACACAGAGACAATAGGTGCAGGAGTAGGCCATTCGGCCCTTCGAGCCAGCACCGCCATTCAATGTGATCGTGGCTGATCATCCACAATCAGTACCCCCCCCCCCCCCCCCCCGTTCCTGCCTTCTCCCCGTTTCCCTTTACTCCGCTATCATGAACTAACTCTCTAACACACGGCGCTGTGTTGTTGCCCCGTCTCTGGAGGGAAGAGGAGGAGGGAGAGGGAGGGGGGGAGGGGGGGGGGGAGAGATGGGGAGGGGAGAAGAGGACGGGAGAGAAAAAGAGGGGGGGGGGAGATGGTGGGGGAGGGGAGAAGAGAGGAGAGAGCAGGGATGGGAGGGGAGTATGTTAACACACAAAGATCAGAAATGAAACGGGGTCTTTGCGTGACTTACTTTGGGAACCAAGTGTCACCTCTCCCGGGCAATGACTCTCATTCCCACCTGGTCCCCGGTTGGTCACTGATTTCTTCCCAGCTGTTATCAGGCAACGGAATCGTCTCACCACAACTCGAGAGCAGTCCTGAACTACTATCTACCTCTTTAGTGACTCTCGAACTATCTTTGATCGGACTTTACTGGCTTTACCTTGCACTAAATTGTTATTCCCTTATCATGTATCCCACATACACTGTAAATGGCTCGATTGTAATCATGTATTGTCTTTCCGCCGACTGGTTAGCACACAAAAACTTTTTACTGTAGATGACACTAAACTGAATAGTTCTATGTTAGACAAAAGTGCTGGAGAAACTCAGCGGGTGTAGCAGCATCTATGGAGCGAAGGAAATGGGCAACGTTTAGGGCCGAAACCCTTCTTCAGACTGCTATGTTCTATGTTATCCCACTATCCCAATTTAATCCACTCCCTACACACTGGGGGCAATTTTACAGAGGGTCGGTTAACCCACGATTTTACTGAATCACAAAACTCATCACTTGGAGTTAGACAAAAATACTGGAGAAACTCGGCAGGCGAGGCAGCATCTATGGAGCGAAGGAAACCGCCTATTTCCTTCGCTCCATAGATGCTGCCTCCTCACCCGCTGAGTTTCTCCAGTATTTTTTGTCTACCTTCGATTTTCCAGCATCTGCAGTTCCTTCTTAAACACTTGGAGTTGGATATTACCCATGTGAACGAATTGGCCAGATTCACTCTGTGGTAGGGGGTATTCATCTCTCGGCTTCGAACTCAGGTCCCTCCTTCTTGCGATGGTTGTTCCCAAAGATCCGCTATAGGATCTTTGGTTGTTCCCGGGTTGTCGCTGCCTATGTCGTTTATACTAATTTTCCTTCAATCTCCTAAAGGAAGCCTTTGTCCTAACCCAAGACTCCCATGGCTTTAAATCAATCATTTCAAGCTGTCACTACTCTAAGTGACTGAATAAACAAAACACATCTTCATTCCTTATCAGGCTAGGGAGTTCTCAATTATGTTGCCTGTTCATATCTCCTTCACATTAGAGTGTTATTTTGCAGAATGTGCGTTCCAGGCACCTTATCTTCTCAAGGCCGTCCTGCCTTAGCCGTGAAGTTACCTTCAGCTCTGCCCCCACCAGATGTCAATGACATGACCATTTTCACTGCGCTTGTTTTTTTTCTTGGCTCCAGCATTTCGCTCTGTCTGTCTCCGGCTAGCAGCATCCTCCCAAAGCCTGTCGGGATACTTGACATCCAGTCCCAGATATATGCTCCTCTAGTATCTTTGGGCTATAGTTTATGTATATACACACGCACACACACGCATATATATATATATAGGGTGATTTCACGAAAGGTCACTGGAGCGTAAATCCCCACTCACGTGACCGAAAATTTTAACTGAGGGACAAGCGTCACTTCCGGTACATGTTAGTGAATGGGAAAACACGCACTTTCACACCCGTTAAAAACATCGAAAACGGCCAGGTTTTGAGCTGCAATTAACGGAGCCAGTCGGGGTGACCGTGAGGAACAGCTACCTAAATTTACAGTTAAAAAAAAAGATAGAAACTAAGGTAAATACAAGAGCGAGCTGAAGGTGTAAAAAAGGCGGAAGTTGATTGCGGACTTTTTTCTTGGAGATTTAAAGATCCAAAATATTGGGAATTATCACGTTTGCTCGCTGCATTTCATCAAAAGTGGCATTATTGACTTTGTTATCTTTATTCATTTGTTATATGAAAAGTATTAAAAGTTAGAAATCCTTCAGTAAAATTGCAAAATCGCCCATGGATCTCGGGTGGGTTTTAACATGCAAAATGAAAACGCTTCTGAAGCTCCATTTACCATTTAAATAATCGTAAACTTGCACCTCAGTAAAATTGATTTCCAAACGCATTTGAGAGTTTACGATTATTTAAATGGTAAATGGAGCTTCAGAAGCGTTTTCATTTTGCATGTTAAAACCCACCTGAGAACCATGGGCGATTTTGCAATTTTACTGAAGGATTTCTAACTTTTAATACTTTTCATATAACAAATGAATAAAGATAACAAAGTCAATAATGCCACTTTTGATGAAATGCAGCGAGCAAACGCGATAATTCCCGATATTTTGGATCTTTAAATCTCCAAGAAAAAAGTCCGCTAGCACTTCCGCCTTTTTTACACCTTCAGCTCCCTCTTGTATTTACCTTAGTTTCTATCTTTTTTTTGGACTGTAAATTTAGGTAGCTGTGCCTCACGGTCACCCCGACTGGCTCACTTAATTGCAGCTCAAAACCTGGCCGTTTTTGATGTTTTTAACGGGTGTGAAAGTGCGTGTTTTCCCATTCACTAACATGTACCGGAAGTGACGCTTGTCCCCCAGTTAAAGTTTTCGGTCACGTGAGTGGGGATTTACGCTCCAGTGACCTTTCGTGAAATCACCCTATATATATATATACTAGACCACGTGGGACCCGTTGCGCCCCGTTGGCGTCCCTCGGAGCAAATCTCCCCATCACCTCCCACAAGGAAAATTATGGAATTTATGGAGGCAATCAATCGTCCCCACGTTGGGGGGGGGAGCGGGCAGCGTGGACGTGTAGGGGAAGGGGGTTGCGGGCAATCTTTCTCTCTCTTTCTCTCTCTCCCTCTCACTCTCTCCCTCGATGGCAGCTTTGGCCAGGCACTCTCATAGATGAACAGAGGCCCGGGCCAATTTCAATATAAGACCCCCCAAACCAAGATCAAGCAGAGACCCCTCAATTTTAGAGGCCCCCAAATCAAGATCCCTTTGAAGCAGACAGGCATGAGGCTCGTTGCCCCACCCCCACCCCCTCTGCCTTTGGCAACCTGTCCTTCTGCGGCAGTTACCGTTGTCAACGTCCCATTGTGATGCCATTGTGGCACTCAGCAGCCTGAGAGCCCATGGTGATTGGTGCACTGTGATTGGCATTGTGACATCATCACTGGAAGCTCCTGGAAAAAGGCTGTGTGTGAGAACCGAATTTTTTAAAATTTGAATCACCAATAACTTGTGACATACAGGATGAAATCTTAAGTGAACCTGGAGGGGGGGGAAATGTGTCAGAATGTGTAAAAGTGTAAGCCCTGTCATGTAGTGTTTTGAGGAAGATACAAAGAATACAGACACACATACAACACACACACAAGATGAGACTTCTATAGGTATACTAGACTAAATGGGACCCGTAGTGTCTCAGTCACACGGGAGGCTTGGTCCCCCAACACAACCCATTCCCCAACGCAATATTCCACCACTCACCCATAGTGCGGCTCATTTCAGCTCATCTCTCAGCACTCCCTCCCCCTCCTCTTCATGTGTGGGAGGGGAGGGAGGGAGGGAAGTCGGGTGTGTGGCGGAGAGGGAGTGCGGGGTGGGAGGGGAGGAGGAGATGGGGTGCGGGGTGGGCGGGGAGGTGTAGGAGGGGGGAGAGGTTGCTGTATGGGGGGGGGGTGTGGTGGGAGGTTGTGGGGTGGGAGGAGAGGTGTGTATATGGGCGGGTGGTGTGTGGGGGGGGAGAGCGATGTGGGGGAGCGGGAGTGTGGGGGAGCGGGGAAAGGGGTGTGTGGGGGAGTGGTGTGTTGGCGGGGGAGGGGTGTGGGGGCCGGTGGGGGGAGGGGGGTTGAGGGGGTTGTGGGGGGGGAGAGCGATGTGGGGGAGCGGGAGTGTGTGGGGGAGGGGGTGTGTGCGGGCGGGGAAAGGGGTGTGTGGGGGAGTGGTGTGTTGGTGGGGGAGGGGTGTGGGGGGAGGGGGGTTGAGGGGGTTGTGGGGGGGGGAGAGAGCTCAGAGAAAAGACGGGGAAGAGCCATGGGGGAGAAGGGGGTATCATGGGGGAGGGGGGCAGGAGCTAGCGAGGGGGACCAGAGGAGAAGCAGCTGGAGCTGGCTGTGCAACGTGGGCTTTCATTTATTATATTGTTTCCAGCCTACTATCTTTACACATTCTGTTGTGCTGCTGCAAATAAGAATCTCATTGTTTTATCTGGGACATATGACAATAATGATTCTCAGACGTATTTAAAAACAAAAAATTTCCGTGAGCTAACTTCTCATTGAGTCAGTGTGGAAACAGGCCCTTCGGCTCAACTTGCCCACACCGGCCAATGTCCCAGCTACATTAGTCCCTAATTGCGCTTGGTCCATATCCCTCCAAACCGGTCCTATTCATGTACCTGTCTGTTTCTTAAAATGTTGGGATAGTCCCAGCCTCAACTACCTCATTGTTACCTCTGATCTGTTGCAGGTTGTGTCCACATCATGGCCATGTCGGGGGATATTACGGATCAGATACAAAATGATCTATTAAACTGCAAGATCTGCCTCAGTAGGTTCACGCAGCCCAAGATGCTGCCTTGTGCCCACACCTACTGCCAGGGGTGCCTGGAGAAGATGGTTAGGTCAGACCGGAAGGTGCAGTGCCCGGAGTGCAGGGAAGAGTTTGACGTGAGAGGTGGCGTCAGCAAACTCAAGACCAACTTTCACATTAACAGTCTGATGGATATCATCAAGAGCAAGGAGAATGAGAAGGTGGTCTGCAGTTGGTGCGCAACAGCTGGTCTCAGCGAGATTGCCGCCGTGGCTCGGTGTAAAACCTGCCTCAAGTGCCTCTGCCCACCTTGCAAGCTCACCCACGGGACTGCCAACCCACGCCACGTGCTGGAGGATCTGCCCGGTCACGGCGCCAGCCCTTGGGAGGCAGAGACAAGGATGCAGAAGATGATCTACTGCCGGGGCCACCCAGGAACCCTGGTGGACTATCTCTGCAACACCTGCAACAGCGTGATCTGCAGCAGTTGTTCCTCGCACGCCCACGCCAGGCACTCGAAGGTGTCTCTGGCCAAGGCAGGGGCCACAGCTAGACCCACGGTGATGAATCTCATGGAGAGACTGAAGACTGAAACGCAGTCGCTGGTCCAACAGGAAGACAACATCACCCAGGCAATGGAGGGGATGAAGGCGACGGAAAGTTCTCTGATGTCTATGATAGAGTCCACCCTGGCCGAGGTCATAAACAACTTGATAAAACAGGGCGACACCATCAAGGACACGCTCTCCAGTTACGTCAGGGAGCAGGAAGAATTGTACAAGGTCGCGCGGGGTGATATTCAGCTCAAGATCAAGGAGGCGAAGGACACCAGGGAATTTTCCCAGGGGGTCCTGGATTCCGGTAAAATGAGGGAGATGTTCTGCCTGCGGTACTTCGTGGAAGAACAGATCAATGGACTCCAAGCGCCGAGGGTCCCAGACGACAAGAAGACCCGCCCCAGCCTGACCGTCAACGAGTCGCTCAAGATCATGCTGTCTCACTCCAACCTTTTCAGCCTCACCTTTGGCGAAGACTCGGCCCCCAAGGTGCTGGCCGCACCAGCGAAAAGCAAGCCGCTCAAGAGCTGGACGGCCTTCACGCCCCTCCCCCAACCCCGGCAGAGGGCGTGGAATCTACATAGCTTCGACACGGCGCTGGGTGGTGACGTGTGTGATCCGAAGCTGACGGGCGTCAGCGTCTCCAGCGACGGCATCATCGTGGTGGCGGATGAAGACAATTCCCTTCTGAAATGCTTCATCGACTGCGGGGACCATACCTGGACCACTCCACTGCCAGACAATAACGCACATCCATGCAGTGTTGCCATCTTTGATGACACCATCGCCTGCTCGTCTGGGAACCGGCTGTACATATTGGACATGGACGGGACTTTGCTGAGGAAGCTCTTCCTCCGCGGCTACGAGTCCATCTACCCCCTTGCCGCCTACAGGGATGAATACGTGGCTGTGAGCGAGGGGTCCATGTGCTCCCTCTCCCTGTACAACAGCAACGGGCAGGTGGTCGACAGGGTGAAGCCGTACGGCTACGAGGGGAGGCGCTTCCTCTTCCTCGCCATCAATAGCGACGAGTGGTTCATCGTGGCCGACTGCGGAAAGAAGTGCATCCTGATCTTCTACAGGGATGGCTGCGTCTTCACCACCTGCGACCAGGTCACCATGAACGGGGTGGTTCAGGCGATCAATCCCTACAGCATCTGCACGGACAAAGACGACAATATTCTGGTCACCGAGCGGAACCGGATCCTCTTGTTTTGGCCCAGCGGGGACTTCCGTGAGGAGCTGCTGACCACTGCCGACGGCCTTCACAAACCATGCGTCATCACCGTCGACAATTGCAACAACCTGGTCGTCACCCAAGGCAACGGGTTCATCACCGTGTACCAGCTGGACCTCTCTTAGTGCATCGGTGACAGGAGCACAACTAGGCCACTCGGCCCATCGAGTCCACACCGCCCTTTGATCTCTCATTCCCTCCCAACCCCCTTCTCCTAACCTCTCCCCATCACCCCTGACACCCGTACTAATCAGGAATCTATCTGTTTCTGACTTGAAAATACCCATTGACTTGGCCTCCACAGCCTTCTATGGCGCAGCGGGTATGGAGTTTGCACGTTCTCCCTGCGACCGTGAGGATTTCCTCCCACATCCCAAAGACGAGCGGGTTTGTAGGATGATCGGCCCACTGTAGATTGCCCCTAGTGTATAGGAAGTGGATGAGAATTTGGGATTACATAGAACTGGTGTGAACATGTGATCGATGGTCAGCATGGACTTAGTGCTTTTAGTGACATGGGCAGGCATGTGGATATGCTGGAAATTGAGGGATATGGGCCATGTACAGATAGATTAGATTACTATATTTTGGCATCATATATTTCAACATCAACCCTGCCTTCTGTGACAATGAATTCCACAGATTCACCACCCTCTAAAGAAATTGATCCTCATTTCCTTCCTTTTATTCTGAGGCTGTGGCCTCTGGTCTTTGACTCCCCCACTCATGGAAACGTCCTCTCCACATCCACTCTCTCCAGGCCTTTCACTATTTGGTAAGTTTCAATGAGCCCCCCCCCCCCAACATCCTTGTAAACTCCAGCGAGTACAGTCCCAGTGCCATCAGATGCTCATCATACGTGAACCCATTCATTCCTGGGATCATTCTTATAATCATCCACTGGACCCTCTCCAACGCCTCCACATCCCACCTTGGATGTGGGGCCCAGAACTGTTCACGATACTCCAATACACCATCAGCAGTTTCTTGTATCTCAAAACTCACAGGGAGACAGCCAGACTTGGAAGTCAAGGAAAATGTGTAAGGTACATACTCCAGTGTCTATCTTTCCACCCATAAACCACACTCGATCCCATGAGACATGAGACTGCACCACCATGCTATAGTCGTCTACGACGAGCCACCACCATCATTCCACCGTCTCGATCGTGGCTACAGCACATGACAAATGGTGCAACGGTAGAGTTGCTGCCTCACAGCACCAGAGACCGGGATTCAATCCTGACCTTGGGTGCTGTTTGTACAGAGTTTGTACGTTCTCTCCCTGACCTGCGTGGGTTTTCTCCTGCTCCTCCAGATTCCTCCCACACACCAAAGATGCACGAGTTTGCAGGTTAATTGACTTCTGTAAATTGTCCCTAGTGTGTGTAGGATAGAACTAGTGTACGGGTCACGAATGGTTAGCACAGACCCGTTGGGCCGAAGGGTCTGTTTCCACACTGTATCTCTAAACCAAATGCAATGTTAGTGACTACTGACCAAGTCTTGGTTAAAGTCCACATTGAACTTTGATTAAGTCTCGACCCGAAAAGTCACCAATTCCTTTTCACCAGAGATGCTCTCTGACCCACTGAGTTACGCCAGATTTTTGTGTCTCTATGATTTTTGATTAGCTCTCTCAAGCATGGCAGTCACCAATTAATCTAGTCATATTTCTGATTTATGTTTAAATCATGGTGGGCCCCAAGTACGTCAGGGTGAATCTTTGGGACGGTTTGACACGGGACACGCGCTGAGGGCTGATCATCCTGCAGCGGGCCGCCCTTGTGGAGGGTGTATAGTGTTTTAAAAGGCCGAAACACCCAGTGATGCAGGGGTACGCTACTGATGATGTGTCCTGTGCCCAACTGTCCTGAAGGTTACCCAGGCCAAGATATACGTATCCCCGCCCCCCATCGATGTTGAGCGTCTACCACTCTCAACAATCAACGAATGTCGTGAAATGCTCCCCACCTATTGGCACAAGGGACTTCTTAACAGCTTGTCCTGTGTACTTGATTCTGAATACAAGAGCTTATCAAAATGTTGTTTTCATACAAGCTAAAAAAAAACTAATCATTCCATTCGATCCAATCTCTCGTTTGCCTCAATGTGCTCTTTCGTTGCTGTAATTAGAAAATTAAATAAACTTTTATGAAGTTCTTTACCATCAGTGAGTTTATCCTGTGAGTTTTTATTTAGTGGTGACATATCTACACTGGCTGTGTCCATCTGCCTCGGCCTGCTACATTTGGTCAAAAGCAACTTCAAGTAACATTGGGCAGAATCTTTTACTCTTCAGACATTTCTGGAGGACATGGATGGCTGATCTCTGGGTCAGGCAGCATCCCTGCGAAATCGTTAACTGGAAAGGGTGCTGAGAAGATTTAAGAGGACGTTACCAGGACTCGAGGTGCCTGAGATACAGGGAGAGGTTGGACAGACTAGGACTTTATTACCTGGAGCACAGGAGGATGATGGGTGATCGAGGTGTACAAAATCATGAGGAATGGATCTGGTAGACGCACAAGATCTCTTGCCCAGAGTATGGGGGAATTGAGGACCAGGGGGCATAGGTTTAAGGTGAAGGGGGAATTATTTAATAGGAATCTGAGGGGTAACTCCTCATAATATAATAAACGTAAAATATAATAAAAGTAAAATAACAGCGGAAGTTGTTGGCCGTGCAGATATAAAGATAGAAAATATCGGAAATTATCGCGTTTGCTCACTGCATTTCACCAAAACATCAATAAAGCCTTAGTTTTGATGAAATGCAGTGAGTAAACGCGACAATTCCCGATATTTTCTATCTTTATATCTGCACGGCAATGTTCGCCAACAACTTCCGCTGTTATTTTCCCTTCAGCTATCTCTTCTCTTTACCTTCGTTTTTCTTAATCTTTGGAACTCTAAAGTAGGATAGCTGTGTCTCACGGTCACCCCGACTTGCAGTTATTTACAGCGCAAAAACTAACCGTTTTCGCGGTTTTTAACAGGTTTGAAAGAATGCGTTTCTAGCATCAATAACATGTACTGGAAGTGACGTTGGTACCACAGTTGGATTTTGCGGCTCCGTGAGTGAAGACCTATGACCCAGTAACCTTTCGTGGAATCTGAGGGGCAACGTTTTCACACAAAGGGTGCTGGGTGTATGGAACGAGTTGCCGGAGGAGGTAGTTGAAGGGTCTCGACCATGTAACGTCACCCATTCCTTCTCTCCAGAGATGCTGCCAGAGCCGCTGAGTTCCTCCAGCACGGTGTGTCTATCTACGGCGTCAACCACCTGCAGTTCCTTGCTCTCCAGCGTAAACAAGCTGGGTTCTCACTGAGTACACACACACGCACACAAACACACTAAGTGAGACATAAAGGGCAGCGAGGCGGAGAGACCGGCTGCCCCGCCTCTGTCTCTCAGTTCGCTGTTCATTTTCTCGCCTCGCAGCAGAGACGTGGACCTCCACACACACTCACCACCAAAGATCGTCTTTGCTCACCACCACCCCAGGTGAGTGAGATGCTGCAGAGAGCGACTGGCTGGGGAGGTGGGGGCTCAGAGGGAGGGAGTGAGTTTGAGATAGGATGTAAGAGCGTGTTTTTAAATCTCCAGGCGCCGGGACATCCGCCTCACTGCGGTGAGCTAGCAAATCGGGCCCATCACACGGCGCTGTGATGTTGCCCAGTCTCTGGTTGGGGCGGGAGGGAAGAGGAGAGGAGGGAAAGGGAAGGACGGGGTGGAGATGGGAGGGGTGGGCAGGAATGGTAGGGTAGGGGAGAAGAAGAGAGAGGAGGGGAGGGAAGAAGAAGAGAGGAGAGAGCAGGGATGGGAGTATGTTAACAAACAAGGTTCATAGATGAAACAGGGTCTTTGCGTGACTTACTTTGGGAACCAAGTGTCACCTCTCCCGGGCAATGACACTCATTCCCACCTGGTCATCGGCTGTTCGCTCGTGGAAGCGTTTTAAGCCACTATATTTAAAGGGTCTGTTCAACAACAATGTCGCCGTGTCTTTACTTTCACTTTCGATTTTGGAATCTCACTCACTGTTTAAGTTTCGTTTCTACCTGGGGTGAATCACAGCATGGAAATAGCCCCTTCGGCCCACCTAACATGCTAACAATCGATCACTCATTCACGCACACCTCCAGATTCAGGGATAGTTTCTTCCCAGCTGTTATCATGCAACGGAATCATCTCATCACAACTCGAGAGCAGACCTGAACTACTATCTACCTCTTTAGTGACCTTCGAACTATCTTTGATCGGACTTTACTGGCTTTACCTTGCACTAAACATTATTCCATTATCATGTATCCATACACTGTAAATGGCTCGATTGTAATCATGTATTTCTGCTGACTGGTTAGCACACAAAAGCCTTTACTGTACACAGTGGCGTAGGGTGGGGTTTGAGCGCCCGGGGCAGTTTAAAGTATTGCGCCTCCTCATTGGCGGGGGGGGGGCGGAGCGGAGCGAGGGAGAGGGGCGAGGGAAGGGAAGGGGAAGGAACACGTTTTTGGTCTCTTCCTTCGGGGAGATGCGACTTCTTTTGTCGTATCCCCCGTCTCCGCCTGCGCCGAGGCCTAATGGCGGAGCTGGCGGCCTCGGAGCTGGGACAGCTGTGGTTTATACTCCTCGCTCCAACGGACCCCCGGGCCTCTTAATTTATTTTAATTTTTTTATCCAACATTTTTTTTGCGCCCCTAATAATTTAGCGCCCGGGGCAACCGCCCCTCTGCCCCCCCCCCCCCACCCCCACGCTACGCCACTGACTGTACATGAACACTAAACTAAACTGAACTGAACAATAGTTCTATGTTATCCCAAATTCTCATCCACTCCCTACACACTGGGGGCAATTTTACAGAGGGCCGATTAACCCACAAACCCCCACGTCTTTGTGATGCGGGAGGAAACGCACGCGGTCACTGGGAGCACGTGCAAACTCCACACAGATAGCACCCATCGTCAGGATTGAACCTGGGTCTCTGCCGCTGTGAGGCAGAACAGCGCTGCACCACCGTGCTGCCCTCTGTACATTATAACCTCTGAAGAAATTACTCTGAATACAAAAGAAAAATCTTTTAGAATATTTCAACAGTGATGCACCTGGTTCTCCAGGTTTGATCCTGACTACGTGGTCATAGGGAGAACATGCAAACTCCACACAGAGATCGCCCGTGGTCGAGATGGAACCCAGGGACTCTGGCACTGTGAGGCAGCTACACCTCTGTGCTGCCTAGTTGTGTGGAATGGATGGGCTCTGATCTAAACAATTACAGGTCCACCACCGATTTCCCGGCACCCTTGGTTCCAGAGCCTTGCCGGATGATCCGTTTTGCCAGGCCAACAGAGGTCAAGGCCTCCGAGAGGAGTCTAACGGTCTTGGAACATTCCGCCTAGGCTGCCGGGGGTCCACAAAGTCCGCCTTGGAAGCCATCTATGGGAACGGGTCTGCCGGTTCTGACTGGGCTGGAGTAAGTGGCGGCACGGTGGCACAGCGGTAGAGTTGCTGCCTCACAGCCCCAGAGACCCGGGTTCGATCCTGACCACGGGTGCAGTCTGTACAGAGTTTGTACATTCTCCCCGTGGGTTTCCTCCGGGTGCTCCGGTTTCCTCCCACACTCCAAAGACGTATATGTTTGTAGGTTAATTGGCTTGGTATAATTGTAAATTATCCCTAGTGTGTGAAGGGATAGGATAGCTGGGATCGCCAGTCAGAGCGGTGGGCCGAAGGGCCATGTTTCCCCAATGTATCTCTATATGAGAAAAAACCCAGCCGCAGGAGGGCAAGTTTAAAGTCCCAATGAGCTCGATATCGGCTGCCTCACCCAGCCAGGGCGCTTCATTTTTGGGGGGACTTCGGGGAGGAGGTTTCAAGTGCACTCTGGTCATTTTGTCCGGATTAAAGGAGGTGCTGGATCACCAGTTGCCAGAAAATCGGTGGCGGAGTATTATTGTTTGTTTTTTCTGTGTATGTATGTGTGCGTGTAAAAACAAGTAAGAATCTCACTATTCTATCTGGGACATCTATCTTATACTATTAAAACTCTGTGTGTGTGTGTGGTTGTATGTCAGATTCGGCCTTTGATTCCTTGGTCCGCCAGCACCACACGCTGAAACTCCGTGATTTTTTCCATTTCGCTAGCTAATTCACTTTTACATTCACTCATGCACTTCCCAAAACATTTGGACATGTTTATTTACACGTTTTTTAAATAAAATCCTCCCTCCACCCCTCCCCCTACCCCACCCCGCCCCTTCTCCCACCGCCCCGTCTCCCCCCCCCAACCCCCGTCTGAAGCATGTTCTGAAACCAGACCCAACGGGTCTGCACTTGGTCTAGTAGAACAATAAAACACTCTTGATTCTCAGACTTGTATTTTAAAACCCAAACTTTCTGTGACCAAACTTCTCATGGTGTGGAAACAGGCCCTTTGACTCAACTTGCCCACACCGGCCAATATGTCCCAACTACACTAGTCCCTCTAACTGTTTCTTAAACCGTAGGGATAGTCCCAGCCTCAACTACCTCATTGTGTCCTCTGATCTATTGCAGGTTGTGTCCACATCATGGCCATGTCGGGGGATATTACGGATCAGATACAAAACGATCTATTAAACTGCAAGATCTGCCTCAGTAGGTTCATACAGCCCAAGATGCTGCCTTGTGCCCACACCTACTGCCAGGGGTGCCTGGAGAAGATGGTTAGGTCAGACCGGAAGGTGCAGTGCCCGGAGTGCAGGGAAGTATTTGACGTGAGAGGTGGCGTCAGCAAACTCAAGACCAACTTTCACATTAACAGTCTGATGGATATCATCATGAGCAAGGAGAACGAAAAGGTGGTCTGCAGTTGGTGCGCGACAGCTGGTCGCCGTGAGACTCCCGCCGTGGCTCGGTGTAAAACCTGCATCAAGTGCCTCTGCCCGCCATGCAAACTCACCCACGGGACTGCCAACCCACGCCACGTGCTGGAGGATCTGCCCGGTCACATCGCCGGCCCTTGCGAGGTAGAGACAAGGATGCAGAAGATGATCTACTGCCAGAGCCACCCAGGAACCCTGGTGGACCATCTCTGCAACACCTGCAAAAGCGTGATCTGCAGCAGTTGTTCCTCGCACGCCCACGCCAAGCACTCGAAGGTGTCCCTGGCCAAGGCAGGGGCCACAGCTAGACCCACGGTGATGAATCTCATGGAGAGACTGAAGACTGACACGCAGTCGCTGGTCCAACAGGAAGACAACATCATCCAGGCAATGGAGGGGATGAAGGCGACGGAAAGATCTCTGATGTCTATGATAGAGTGCACCCTGGCCGAGGTCATAAACAACTTGATAAAACAGGGCGACACCATCAAGGACACGCTCTCCAGTTACGTCAGGGAGCAGGAAGAATTGTACAAGGTCGCGCGGGATGATATTCAGATCAAGATCAAGAAGGCGAAGGACACCAGGGAATTTTCCCAGGGGGTCCTGGGTTCCGGTAAAATGAGGGAAATAGTCTGCCTGCGGTCCGTCGTGGAAGACCAGATCGATGGACTCCAAGCGCCGAGGGTCCCAGACAACAAGAAGACCCGCCCCAGCCTGACCGTCAACGAGTCGCTCAAGAGCATGCTGTCTCACTCCAACCTTTTCAGCCTCACCTTCGGCGAAGACTCGGCCACCAAGATCCTGGCCGCTCCAGCGAAAAGCAAGCCGCGCAAGAGCCCGGCGAAAAGCCCACTATCCTACACACCCCACCCCCAACCCAGGCAGAGGGCGTGGAATCTACATTGCTTCAACACGTTGCTGGGTGGTGACTTGTGTGTTCCGAACCTGACGGGCGTCAGCGTCTCCAGCGACGGCATCATCGTGGTGGCGGACCAAGACAATTCCCTTCTGAAATGCTTCACCGACTACGGGCACTTCACCGCGACCATCTCACTGCCGGACGATGACGATCCATGCAGTGTTGCCATCTTTGATGACACCATCGCCTGCTCGTCTGGGAACCGGCTGTACATGCTGGACATGGACGGGACCATGCAGAGGAAGCTCTTGCTCCGCGGCTCCGAGTCCGTCTACCACCTCGCTGCCTACCGGGATGAATACGTGGCGGTGAACGAGGGCTCCATGTGCTCCCTCTCCCTGTACAACATCAACGGGAAGATGGTTGACAGAGTGAAGCCGTGCGGCTACGAAGGGGAGCGCTTCCTCTTCCTCGCCATCAACAGCGACGAGCGGTTCATCGTGGCCGACTACGGCAAGAAGTGCATCCTGATCTTCGACAGGGATGGCTGCGTCTTGGCCAACTGTGACCAGGTCACCATGAACGGAGTGGGTCAGGCGATCAATCCCTGCAGCATCTGCACGGACAAAGACAACAATATTCTGGTCACCGAGCGGAACCGGATCCTCTTGTTGTGGCCCAGCGGGGACTTCCGTGAGGAGCTGCTGACCACTGCCGACGGCCTTCTCAAACCACGCGTCATCACCGTCGACAATTGCAACAACCTGGTCGTCACCCAAGGCAACGGGTTCATCACCGTGTACCAGCTGGACCTCTCTTAGTGCATCGGTGACAGGAGCAAAACTAAGCCACTCGGCCACTCCACGATTCAGTCATGGCTGAACTCTCATTCCCTCCTAACTCCCTTCTGCCTTCTCCCCATCACCCCTGACACCCATACTAATCAGGAATCTATCTGTCTCTGCCTTGAAAATACCCATTGGCGGCCTCCTGTGGCGCAGCGGGTATGGAGTTTGCACGTTCTCCCTGCCACCACGAGGTTTTCCTCCCGCATCCCAAAGACGTGCGGGTTTGTAGGTTAATCGGCCCTCTGTAGATTGCCCCCAGTGTGTAGGGAGTGGATGAGAATTTAGGATAACATAGAACTAGTGTGAACATGTGATCGATGGTCAGCGTGGACTCAGTGCTTTAAGTGACATGGGCAGGCATGTGGATATGCTGGAAATTGAGGGATATGGGCCAGGTACAGGTAGATTAGATTAGTATATTTTGGCATTATATATTTCGGCCATTAACCCTGCTTTATGTGGCAATGAATTACACAGATTCACCACCCTCTGAATAAAGAAATTCATCCTCATCCTTTTATTCGGAGCCCGTGGCCTCTGGTCTTGGACTCCCCCACTAGTGGAAATATCCTCTCCACATACACTGAATTCCGGCCTCCAGCGAGTACAGGCCAAGTGCCATCAGACGCTCATCATACGTGAACCCACTCATTCCTGAGATCATTCTCGTAATCCTCCTCTGGACCCTCTCCAACACCTCCACATCCATCCTTGGATGCGGGGTACAGAACTGCTCACAATACTCCAAATGCGGCCCGACCCGCGCCTTCTAGACTCTCAGCATTACCTCAGAGTGGACCACCTTCTGAAGTTTCACTCGTGTGGCGCTGAGTATGTCAGTGACTGTGCTATGTTAGGGACCTGTCCTTGATATCCAGGCTGTATTTTGAGTCGAGCTCAGAGCAGTCGACCTGTGCACAGGATATTTTTAAGGCAGATTTTTAGATCGACAGATTCTCGATTAGTACGGGTGTCGAGAAAGCAGGGGAAAGTGGAGAGAGAAAGATGGATCAGCCTTGTTTGAACGGCGGAGTAGACTCGATGGGCAGAATAGCCAGCGCAGTGATAGACTTGCTTCCCTACAGCGTCAGAGACCCAGGTTTGATCCTGTCTATGGGCGCTGTCTATGGAATTTGCAAGTTCTCCCCATGATCAAGTGGGTTTTTTCCAGGTGCTCTGGTTTCCTCCAAAACTCTAAAGACGTACAGGGAGAAAATAATCGTCACTAGTGTGTAGGATACTCCTACTGTACGGGGTGATCGCCGGTCGGCACAGACTTGGTGGGCCGAAGGGCCTGTTTCCGCACTATACCTCTGAGGTCTAAAATTGTGAGGTCCAAACACATGGAGATGTTCTTTGGGTTCTGGGTTTGGTTAGAGGTGAGCAAGCTTCACTTTTTACCGTGGTACATCTGACGGTGTTTCTTTGGTGTTCACATTTAGATGCTGTGATTGGTTCATATTCCAGCATCTGTTTGAAAGGGCGGCACAATGACGCAGCTGTAAAGCTGCTATCTCACAGCTCCAGAGACCCGGGTTCGATCCCGACTGTGGGTGCCGCCTATGTGGAGTTTGGACCTTCTCCCTGTGACCGTGTGGGTTTTCTCCGGGTGCTCCCACATCCCAAAGGCGTACGGGTTTGTAGGCTAATTGGCTGCTGTATATTGCCCCTAGAGTGTGGGACATAGATCTGGTGTCAACGGGTCGATCGATGGTCGACGCGGTCTCGGTTGGATGACGGACCTGTTTCCATGCTGTATCTCCAAACTCTAAATATCCCACCATTGTACTAAAGAGCTGAGGGTTCACCACAGGTAGTTTGGATTTCACCATGGGATTGCTGGAGAGATCATTCATAGGCATTACTCATCCATTTAGGATTCCTGTGGACCAACACTACCAACGATAATGATGAGATGTAAACAAATGCACTCATACAATACAAGTTTACTTCAGTAAGGATCATTGAGGATATAGGGAAAGCTTTTGATTATTAAATCAAATAAGCTTTGCAAAGAGATGTAAAGCAGCTGCCTCACAGCGCCAGAGACCCGGGTTTGATCCTGCTGACGGGTGCTGCCTGTGCGGAGTTTGCACGTTCTCCCTTTGACCGCGTGGGTTTTCTCCCACATTCTAAAGATGTGCAGGTTTGTCGGTTAATTGGCTTTTGTGAATTATAAGATGCGAAACTGGGATAACATTGAACTCGAGTGGACGAGTAATTGATGGTCAGCGTGGACTTGATGGGCTGAAGGGCCAGTTTGCACACTGTATCTCTCTTGCACACCGCTGCTCTCTCTTCACATTGTGTTTTTGATTTTTTGTTTATGAACTGAATTCTGTTTTTAATTTGTGTTTCTGTGATGTCTTTATTATTTATTTTATTCTGATTATATGTTTATATTCCTGTTAATCTATGTAAGGCAGTGGTTCCCAACGTGGGGCGTACGCCCCACAGGGGGGCAATTTGATTTTTAAGGGGGGCAATTGAGCGCGACTGAGGAGGTCTGGGTCCAAATTTTCGATTTTTATTTTTTTGGATTTTCCATCAGGTAAACATATCTAGTTTATGTTTCAGATGTTATTTTGAGTAAATAATTTTTTTGGGGTAAAAAAGGTCTTTATTGTGTAGGGGGGGCATCAGGATTTTAGAGGTGATTAGGTGGGGCATGGCCAAAAAAAGGTTGGGAACCACTGATGAAAGGTGTCCTTGAGATGTCTGAAAGGCGCCCAATAAATAAAATTTATTATTATTATTATTGTGTCTCTAAACTGAACGCAATATTACTGACCAAGTCTTGGTTAAAGTCCACATTGCACTATGATTAAGAGTCTCAACCCGAAAAGTCACCAATTCCTTTTCTCCAGAGATGTTGTCTGACCCGCAGTTATTCCAGCTTTTTTGTGTCTCTCTTTGATATTTGATTAGCTCTCAAGCATGGCAGTCCCCAATTAATCTAATCATATTTGTGATTTATGTTTATAGTGTGAGTACAAGAGCTGATCAAAATGTCGTTTTCATACAAGCTAAAAAAAACTAATCATTCCATTCGATCCAATCTCTTGTTTGCCTCAATGTGCTCTTTCATTGTTGTAATTAGAAAATTAAATAAACTTTTATGAAGTTCTTTAACAACAGTGTGTTTCCTGTGAGTTTGTATAGAGTGGTGACATATCTACACTGGCTGTGTCCATCTGTGTCAGGCTGCTGCATTTGGTCAAAAGCATCTTCAAGTAACATTGGGCAGAATTTTTACTCTTCATACATTTCTGGAAGACATGGATGGCTGATCTCTGGGTCAGGCAGCATCTCTGCGAAATCGTTAACTGGAAAGGGTGCTGAGAAGATTTACAGGGACGTTACCAGGACTCGAGGTGCTTGAGCTACAGGAAGAGGTTGGACAGGCTAGGACTTTATTACCTGGAACACAGTAGGATGAGGGGTGATCTTATAAGAGGTGTACAAAATCATGAGGAATAGATCTGGTCGCAGAGGGTCTCTTGCCCAGAGTATGGGGGAATTGAGGACCGGGAGGCATCGGTTTATGGTGAAGGGGAAATTATTTAATAGGAATCTGAGGGGTAACGTTTTCACACAAAGGGTGCTGGGTGCATGGAACGAGCTGCCGGAGGAGGTAGTTGAAGGGTCGCGACCATGTAACGTCACCCATTCCTTCTCTCCAGAGATGCTGCCAGAGCCGCTGAGTTCCTCCAGCACGTTGTGTCTATCTACGGCGTCAACCACCTGCAGTTCCTTGCTCTCCAGCGTAAACCAGCTGAGTACACACCCACGCACACAAACACACTAAGTGAGACATAAAGGGCAGCGGGGCGGAGAGACCGGCTGCCCCGCCTCTGTCTCTCAGTTCGCTGTTCATTTTCTCGCCTCGCAGCAGAGACGTGAACCTCCACACACACTCACCACCAAAGATCGTCTTTGCTCACTACCACCCTAGCTCAGGTGAGTGACATGCTGCAGAGGGCGACTGGGGGCTCAGGGGGAAGGAGGGAGTGAGGTTGAGATAGGATATAGGAGCGTGTTTTTTTTTTAAATCTCCAGGCGCCGGGACATCCGCCTCACTGCGGTGGGCTAGGAAATCGGGACCTTCTCACCAGAACTTCCCAGACCCTTGGTGCGACAGTGCCCATGATGTTGCCCCGTCTCTGGTTGGGGCGAGATGGAAGAGGAGAGGATGGAAAGGGAAAGGCGGGGTGGAGGTGGGAGGGGAGGAGAAGAGAGGGGAGAAGAAGAGAGGAGGGGATAAGAAGAGAGGAGAGAGCAGGGATGGGAGTATGTTAACACACAAGATTCACAGATGAAACGGGGTCTTTGCGTGACTTACTTTGGGAACCAAGTGTCACCTCTCCCGGGCAATGACACTCATTACCACCTGGTCCTCGGCTGTTCGCTGGTGGAAGCGTTTTAAGCCACTGTATATTCAAAGGGGCTGTTCAACAACAATGTCGCCGTGTCTATACTTTCACTTTCCATTCTGGAATCTCACTCACTCTTTAAGTTTCGTTTCTAGCTGGGGTGAATCACAGCATGGAAATAGCCCGTTCGGCCCACCGAGTCCATGCTAACAATCGATCACTCATTCACGCACACCTCCAGATTCAGGGATAGTTTCTTCCCAGCTGTTATCATGCAACGGAATCATCTCATCACAACTCGAGAGCAGACCTGAACTACTATCTCTCAGTTCACTCTACACCTCCATCCCCCACCAGGATGGCCTCAAAGCCCTCCGGTTCTTCCTCGACCAGAGGAGCAACCTATACCCAGCCACTGACACTCTCCTCCGCCTAGCGGAGTTGGTCCTCACCCTCAACAACTTTACATTTGACTCCTCCCATTTCCTCCAAATACAAGGCGTAGCTATGGGCACACGCATGGGCCCCAGTTACGCCTGCCTCTTTGTCGGGTACGTTGAACAATCCTTGTTCAATACGTACCAGGGCCCCATCCCCGACCTCTACCTCCGTTACATTGACGACTGCTTTGGGGCCACCTCCTGCACCCACACACAACTGACTGACTTCATCCACTTCACCACCAACTTCCATCCGGCACTCCAATACACCTGGACCATTTCCGACACTTCCCTACCATTCCTTGACCTCACCATCTCCATCGCAGGGGACAGACTTCTGACCGACATACACTACAAACCAACTGACTCACATGGCTATCTGGACTACACGTCTTCCCACCCTGCCCCCTGTAAAGACTCCATCCCCCACTCCCAATTCCTCCGACTACGCCGCATCTGTTCCCAGGATGAGACGTTCCGCACCAGTGCATCGAAAATGTCCTCGTTCTTCAGGGAACGGGGATTCCCCTCCGCCACCATAGATGAGGCTCGCACCACGGTCTCATCCATACCCCGCAACACTGCTCTCTCTCCCCATCCCCGCACTCGCAACAAGGGCAGAGTCCCCCTAGTCTTCACCTTTCACCCCACCAGCCGGCAAATACAATAAATAATCCTCCGCCATTTCCGCCACCTCCAACGTGACCCCACCACTCGCCACACCTTCCCATCTCCCCCTGTCTGCCTTCCGCAAAGACCGCTCCCTCTGCAACTCCCTTGTCAATTCTTCCCTTCCCTGCCGTACCACCCCCTCCCCGGGCACTTTCCGTTGCAACCGCAAGAAATGCAACACCTGTCCCTTCACCTCCCCCCTCGACTCCATTCAAGGACCCAAGCAGTCGTTCCAGGTGCGACAAAGGTTCACCTGTATCTCCTCCAACCTCATCTACTGCATCCGCTGCTCTAGATGTCAGCTGATTTACATCGGGGAGACTAAGCGGAGGTTGGGCGATCGTTTCGCCGAACACCTCCGCTCAGTCCGCAATAACCTACCTGAACTCCCGGTGGCTCAGCACTTCAACTCCCCCTCCCATTCCCAATCCGACCTCTCTGTCCTGGGTCTCCTCCATTGCCAGAGTGAGCAACACCGGAAATTGGAGGAACAGCACCTCATATTCCGCCTGGGTTGCTTGCGTCCGGGTGGCATGAACATTGAATTCTCCCAATTTTGCTAGCCCTTGCTGTCTCCTCCCCTTCCTTAACCCTCGAGCTGTCTCCTCCCATCCCCCCGCCCTCGGGCTCCTCCTCCTCCCTTTTTCCTTCCTTCTCCCCCCCCACCCCCAATCATTCTGAAGAAGGGTTTCGGCCCGAAACGTCGCCTATTTCCTTCGCTCCATAGATGCTGCTGCACACGGTGAGTTTCTCCAGCATTTTTGTGTACCTTCTGAACTACTATCTACCTCTTTAGTGACCTTCGAACTATCTTCGATCGGACTTTACTGGCTTTACCTTGCACTAAACATTATTCCCTTATCATGTATCCATACACTGTAAATGGCTCGATTGTAATTATGTATTTCCGCTGACTGGTTAGCACACAAAAGTCTTTACTGTACATGAACACTAAACTAAACTGAACTGAACAATAGTTCTATGTTATCCCAATTTCTCATCCACTCCCTACACACTGGGGGCAATTTTACAGAGGGCCGATTAACCCACAAACCCGCACGTCTTTGTGATGCGGGAGGAAACCCACGCGGTCACTGGGAGCACGTGCAAACTCCACACAGATAGCACCCATCGTCAGGATTGAACCTGGGTCTCTGCCGCTGTGAGGCAGAACAGCGCTGCACCACTGTGCTTGCCCTCTGTACATTATAACCTCTGAAGAAATTACTCTGAATACAAAAGAAAAATCTTTTAGAATATTTCAACAGTGGTGCACCTGGTTCTCCAGGTTTGATCCTGACTACGTGGTCATAGGGAGAACATGCAAACTCCACACAGAGATCGCCCGTGGTCGGGATGGAACCCAGGGACTCTGGCACTGTGAGGCAGCTGCACCTCTGTGCTGCCTAGTTGTGTGGAATGGATGGGCTCTGATCTAAACAATTACAGGTCCACCACCGATTTCCCGGCACCCTTGGTTCCAGAGCCTTGCCGGATGATCCGTTTTGCCAGACCAACAGAGGTCACGGCCTCCGAGAGGAGTCTAACGGTCTTGGAACATTCCGCCTAGGCCGCCGAGGGTCCGCAAAGTCCGCCTTGGAAGCCATCTATGGGAACGGGTCTGCCGGTTCTGACTGGGCTGGAGTAAGTGGGGGCACGGTGGCACAGCGGTAGAGTTGCTGCCTCACAGCCCCAGAGACCCGGGTTCGATCCTGACCACGGGTGCAGTCTGTACAGAGTTTGTACATTCTCCCCGTGGGTTACCTCCGGGTGCTCCGGTTTCCTGCCACACTCCAAAGACGTATATGTTTGTAGGTTAATTGGCTTGGTATAATTGTAAATTATCCCTAGTGTGTGAAGGGATAGGATAGCTGGGATCGCCAGTCGGAGTGGTGGGCCGAAGGGCCTTGTTTCCGCAATGTATCTCTATATGAGAAAAAACCCAGCCGCAGGAGGGCAAGTTTAAAGTCCCAATGAGGTCGATATCGGCCGCCTCACCCTGCCAGGAAACTTCATTTTTGGAGGGACTTCGGGGAGGAGGTTTCAAGTGCACTCTGGTCATTTTGTCCAGATTAAAGGAGGTGCTGGATCACCAGTTGCCAGAAAATCGGTGGCGGAGTATTATTGTATGTTTTTTCTGTGTATGTATGTGTGCGTGTAAAAACAAGTAAGAATCTCACTATTCTATCTGGGACATCTATCTTTATACTATTAAAACTCTGTGTGTGTGTGTGTGTGTGTGTGCGTGTGGTTGTATGCCAGATTCGGCCTTTGATTCCTTGGTCCGCCAGCACCACACGCTGAAACTTTTTCCATTTCGCTAGCTAATTCACTTTTACATTCACTCATGCACTCCCCAAAACATTTGGACATGTTTATTTACACGTTTTTTAATAAAATCCTCCCTCCACTCCTCCCCCTCCCCCACCCCGCCGCTTCTCCCCTCCGCCCATACCCCCATACTGGGGGTCTGAAGCACGTTCGGAAACCAGACCCAACGGGTCTGCACTTGGTCTAGTAGAACAATAAAACACTCTTGATTCTCAGACTTGTATTTTAAAACCCAAACTTTCTGTGACCAAACTTCTCATGGTGTGGAAACAGGCCCTTTGACTCAACTTGCCCACACCGGCCAATATGTCCCAACTACACTAGTCCCTCTAACTGTTTCTTAAAACGTTGGGATAGTCCCAGCCTCAACTACCTCATTGTGTCCTCTGATCTATTGCAGGTTGTGTCCACATCATGGCCATGTCGGGGGATATTACGGATCAGATACAAAACGATCTATTAAACTGCAAGATCTGCCTCAGTTGGTTCACACAGCCCAAGATGCTGCCTTGTGCCCACACCTACTGCCAGGGGTGCCTGGAGAAGATGGTTAGGTCAGACCAGAAGGTTCAGTGCCCAGAGTGCAGGGAAGAGTTTGACGTTGGTGGTGGCGTCAGCAAACTCAAGACCAACTTTCACATTAACAGTCTGATGGATATCATCACGAGCAAGGAGAACGAAAAGGTGGTCTGCAGTTGGTGCGCGACAGCTGGTCTCAGCGAGATTGCCGCCGTGGCTCGGTGTAAAACCTGCCTCAAATGCCTCTGCCCGCCTTGCAAACTCACCCACGGGACTGCCAACCCACGCCACGTGCTGGAGGATCTGCCCGGTCACGTCGCCGGCCCTTGCGAGGCAGAGACAAAGATGCAGAAGATGATCTACTGCCAGGGCCACCCAGGAACCCTGGTGGACCATCTCTGCAACACCTGCAACAGCGTGATCTGCAGCAATTGTTCCTCGCACGCCCACGCCAAGCACTCGAAGGAGTCCCTGGCCAACGCAGGGGCCACAGCTAGACCCACGGTGATGAATCTCATGGAGAGACTGAAGACTGACACGCAGTCGCTGGTCCAACAGGAAGACGACATCATCCAGGCAATGGAGGGGATGAAAGCGACGGAAAGATCTCTGATGTCTATGATAGAGTCCACCCTGGCCGAGGTCATAAACAACTTGATAAAACAGGGCGACACCATCAAGGACACGCTCTCCAGTTACGTCAGGGAGCAGGAAGAATTGTACAAGGTCGCGCGGGATGATATTCAGCTCAAGATCAAGAAGGCGAAGGACATCAGGGAATTTTCCCAGGGGGTCCTGGATTCTGGTAAAATGAGGGAAATAGTCTGCCTGCGGTCCGTCGTGGAAGAACAGATCGATAGACTTCAAGCGCCGAGGGTCCCGGACGACAAGAAGACCCGCCCCAGCCTGACCGTGAACGAGTCGTTCAAGAGCATGCTGTCTCACTCCAACCTTTTCAGCCTCACCTTCGGCGAAGAATCGGCCGCTAAGGCAGTGGCCGTTCCAGCAAAAAGCAAGCCGCGCAAGAGCCCGGCGAAAAGCCCGCAGGCCTACACTCCCCTCCCCCAACCCAGGCAGAGGGTGCGGAATCTACATAGCTTCGACACGGAGCTGGGTGGTGACGAGTACGATCCGAAGCTGACGGGCGTCAGCGTCTCCAACGATGGCATCATCGTGGTGGCGGATGAAGACAATTCCCTTCTGAAATGCTTCATCGACTGCGGGGACCATACCATAAGTATTTCACTGCCGGACGATGACGAACCATGCAGTGTTGCCATCTTTGACGACACCATCGCCTGCTCGTCTGGGAACCAGCTGTACATGCTGGACATGGACGGGACTTTGCTGAGGAAGCTCTTCCTCCGAGGCTTTGAGTCCGTCTACCCCCTTGCCGCCTACCAGGATGAATACGTGGCTGTGAGTGAGGGGTCCATGTGCTCCCTCTCCCTGTACGACACCAACGGGAAGATGGTCGACAGAGTGAAGCCGTGCGGCTACGAGGGGGTGCGCTTCCTCTTCCTCGCCATCAACAGCGACGAGCAGTTCATCGTGGCCGACTGCGGCAAGAAGTGCATCCTGATCTTCGACAGGGATGGCTGCCTCTTCACCACCTGCGACCAGGTCACCATGAACGGGGTGGTTCAGGCGATCAATCCCTACAGCATCTGCACGGACAAAGACGACAATATTCTGGTCACCGAGCGGAACCGGATCCTCTTGTTTTGTCCCAGCGGGGACTTCTGTGAGGAGCTGCTGACCGTTGCCAATGGCCTTCACAAACCACGCGTCATCACCGTCGACAATTGCAACAACCTGGTCGTCACCCAAGGCAACGGGTTCATCACCGTGTACCAGCTGGACCTCTCTTAGTGCATCGGTGACAGGAGCACAACTAGGCCACTCAGCCCATCGTCCACTCCGCCCTTTGATCTCTCATTCCCTCCCAACCCCCTTCTCCTAACCTCTCCCCATCACCCCTGACACCCGTACTAATCAGGAATCTATCTGTTTCTGCCTTGAAAATACCCATTGACTTGGCCTCCACAGCCTTCTATGGCGCAGCGGGTATGGAGTTTGCACGTTCTCCCTGCGACCGTGAGGATTTCCTCCCACATCCCAAAGACGTGCGGGTTTGTAGGATGATCGGTCCACTGTAGATTGCCCCTGGTGTATAGGAAGTGGACGAGAATTTGGGTAACATAGAACTGGTGTGAACATGTGATCGATGGTCAGCATGGACTTAGTGCTTTTAGTGACATGGGCAGGCATGTGGATATGCTGGAAATTGAGGGATATGGGCCATGTACAGATAGATTAGATTACTATATTTTGGCATCATATATTTCTACATCAACCCTGCCTTCTGTGACAATGAATTCCACAGATTCACCACCCTCTAAAGATTGTTTTTATTGGAGGCTGTGGCCTCTGGTCTTTGACTCCCCCACTCATGGAAACGTCCTCTCCACATCCACTCTCTCCAGGCCTTTCACTATTTGGTAAGTTTCAATGAGCCCCCCCCCCACCCAACATCCTTGTAAACTCCAGCGAGTACAGGCCCAGTGCCATCAGATGCTCATCATACGTGAACCCATTCATTCCTGGGATCATTCTTATAATCATCCACTGGACCCTCTCCACGCCTCCACATCCCACCTTGGATGTGGGGCCCAGAACTGCTCACGATACTCCAATACACCATCAGCTGTTTCTTGTATCTCAAAACTCACAGGGAGACAGCCAGACTTGGAAGTCAAGGAAAATGTGTAGGGTATATACTCCACTGTCTATCTTTCCACCCATAAACCACACTCGATCCCATGAGACATGAGACTGCACCACCATGCTATAGTCGTCTAGGACGAGCCACCACCATCATTCCACCGTCTCGATCGTGGCTACAGTACATGACAAATGGTGCAACGGTAGAGTTGCTGCCTCACAGTGCCAGAGACCGGGATTCAATCCTGACCTTGGGTGCTGTCTGTACAGAGTTTGTACATTCTCTCCCTGACCTGCGTGGGTTTTCTCCTGCTCCTCCAGATTCCTCCCACACACCAAAGATGCACGAGTTTGCAGGTTAATTGACTTCTGTAAATTGTCCCTAGTGTGTGTAGGATAGAACTAGTGTACGGGTCACGAATGGTTAGCACAGACCCGTTGGGCCGAAGGGTCTGTTTCCACATTGTATCTCTAAACCAAATGCAATGTTAGTGACTACTGACCAAGTCTTGGTTAAAGTCCACATTGAACTTTGATTAAGTCTCGACCCGAAAAGTCACCAATTCCTTTTCACCAGAGATGCTCTCTGACCCGCTGTTACTCCAGATTTTTGTGTCTCTCTTTGATATTTGATTAGCTCTCTCAAGCATGGCAGTCACCAATTAATCTAGTCATATTTCTGATTTATGTTTATAGTGAATAGAAGAGCTTATCAAAATGTTGTTTTCATACTAGCAAAAAGCATAACTAATCATTCCATTCGATGTAATCTCTCGTTTGCCTCAATGTGCTCTTTCGTTGCTGTAATTAGAAAATTAAATAAACTTTTATGAAGTTCTTTAACATCAGTGAGTTTCTCCTGTGAGTTTGTATAGAGTGGTGACATATCTACACTGGCTGTGTCCATCTGCCTCAGGCTGCTACATTTGGTCAAAAGCAACTTCAAGTAACATTGGGCAGAATCTTTACTCTTCAGACAACATTTCTGGAGGACATGGATGGCTGATCTCTGGGTCAGGCAGCATCCCTGCGAAATCGTTGACTGGAAAGGGTGCTGAGAAGATTTACGAGGACGTTACAAGGACTCGAGGTGCCTGAGCTACAGGGAGAGGTTGGACGGGCTCGGACTTTATTACCTAGAACACAGGAGAATGAGGGGTGATCTTATAAGAGGTGTACAAAATCATGAGGAATAGAACTGGTAGACGTACAGGGTCTCTTGCCCAGAGTATGGGGGAATTGAGGACCGGGGGCATAGGTTTAAGGTGAAGGGGGAATTATTTAATAGGAATCTGAGGGGTAACCTTTTCACACAAAGGGTGCTGGGTGCATGGAACGAGCTGCCGGAGGAGGTAGTTGAAGGGTCTCGACCATGTAACGTCACCCATTCCTTCTCTCCAGAGATGCTGCCAGAGCCGCTGAGTTCCTCCAGCACGTTGTGTCTATCTACGGCGTCAACCACCTGCAGTTCCTTGCTCTCCAGCGTAAACAAGCTGGGTTCTCACTGAGTACACACACACGCACACAAACACACTAAGTGAGACATAAAGGGCAGCGGTGCGGAGAGACCGGCTGCCCCGCCTCTGTCTCTCAGTTCGCTGGTTATTTTCTCGCCTCGCAGCAGAGACGTGGACCTCCACACACACTCACCACCAAAGATCGTCTTTGCTCACCACCGCCCCAGCTCAGGTGAGTGACATGCTACAGAGGGCGACTGGGGGGTGGGGGCCTCAGGGGGAGGGAGGGAGTGAGGTTGAGATAGGATGTAAGAGCGTGTTGTTTTTAAATCTCCAGGCGCCGGGACATCCGCCTCACTGCGGTGGGCTAGGAAATCGGGACCTTCTCACCAGAACGTCCCAGACCCTTGGTGTGACAGTGCCCATGATGTTGCTGTGATGTTGCCCCGTCTCTGGTTGGGGCGGGAGGGAAGAGGAGAGGAGGGATAGGGAAAGGCGGGGTGGAGATGGGAGGGGAGAGCAGGAAATGGTAGGGGAGGAGAGGGTAGGGTAGGGGAGAAGAAAAGAGAGGAGGGGAGGGAAGAAGAAGAGAGGAGAGAGCAGGGATGGGAGTATGTTAACACACAAGGTTCATAGCTGAAACGGGGTCTTTGCGTGACTTATTTTGGGAACCAAGTGCCACCTCTCCCGGGCAATCACATTCATTCCCACCTGGTCATCGGCTGTTCGCTGGTGGAAGCGTTTTAAGCCACTGTATATTTAAAGGGGCTGTTCAACAACAATGTCGCCGTGTCTTTACTTTCACTTTCGATTTTGGAATCTCACTCACTCTTTAAGTTTCGTTTCTACCTGGGGTGAATCACAGCATGGAAATAGCCCCTTCGGCCCACCGAGTCCATGCTAACAATCGATCACTCATTCACGCACACCTCCAGATTCAGGGATAGTTTCTTCCCAGCTGTTATCATGCAACGGAATCATCTCATCACAACTCGAGAGCAGACCTGAACTACTATCTACCTCTTTAGTGACCTTCGAACTATCTTTGATCGGACTTTACTGGCTTTACCTTGCACTAAACATTATAGGGTGATTTCACGAAAGGTCACTGCAACGTAAATCAGGACATTTTATTATTTGCCAAAATATATTTCTCAATGCTCACAGTGGGTGCCCAATCAGGATTGTTGACATCATTCCATGCTGCAGGCTTGTCTGTTATTAGATGATAAATAAATAAGTAGTTTGGGTGATTGTGCAGGCTTTAAACAAGAAACATTGAGAAATATATTTTGGCAAATAATAAAATGTCCTGATTTTGTCCAAATAACAGCTGACAATTATCCCATTCCTTAGCTTGCATCTGAGTAAAATTTATTTCAAAACGCATTGATAGTTTACGATTATTTAAATGGTAAATGGAGCTTCAGAAGCGTTTTCATTTTGCATGTTAAAACCCACCTGAGAACCATGGGCGATTTTGCAATTTTACTGACGGATTTTTCACTTATAAAACTTTTCATATAACAAATGAATAAAGATAAAATGTCAATAATGCCTTACTGTTGATGAAATGCAGCGAGCAAACGCGATAATTCCCGATATTTTCGATCTTTATATCTCCACGGCAAATGTCCGCTGACCACTTCCGCTGTTTTTGCAGCTTCAGCTCCCTCTTGAATTTACCTTAGTTTTTATCTTTCTTCTGGACTGTAAAGTTAGGTAGCTGTGCCTCACGGTCACCCCGACTGGCACAGTAATTTACAGCTCAAAAACTGGCCATTTTCGCGGTTTTTAACGGGTGTGAAAGTGCATGTTTTCAGCATCACTAACATGTACCGGAAGTGACGCGTGTACCCCAGTTAAATTTTGCGGTCACGTGGGTGAGGATCTACGCTGCAGTGACCTTTCGTGAAATCACCCTATTCCCTTATCATGTATCCATACACTGTAAATGGCTCGATTGTAATCATGTATTTCTGCTGACTGGTTAGCACACAAAAGCCTTTACTGTACATGAACACTAAACTAAACTGAACTGAACAATAGTTCTATGTTATCCCAAATTCTCATCCACTCCCTACACACTGGGGGCAATTTTACAGAGGGCCGATTAACCCACAAACCCCCACGTCTTTGTGATGCGGGAGGAAACCCACGCGGTCACTGGGAGCACGTGCAAACTCCACACAGATAGCACCCATCGTCAGGATTGAACCTGGGTCTCTGCCTCTGTGAGGCAGAACAGCGCTGCACCACCGTGCTGCCCTATGTACATTATAACCTCTGAAGAAATTACTCTGACTACAAAAGAAAAATCTTTTAGAATATTTCAACAGTGGTGCACCTGGTTCTCCAGGTTCGATCCTGACTACGTGGGCCTAGGGAGAACATGCAACTCCACACAGAGATCGCCCGTGGTCGGGATGGAACCCAGGGACTCTGGCACTGTGAGGCAGCTGCACCTCTGTGCTGCCTAGTTGTGTGGAATGGATGGGCTCTGATCTAAACAATTACAGGTCCACCACCGATTTCCCGGCACCCTTGGTTCCAGAGCCTTGCCGGATGATCCGTTTTGCCAGGCCAACAGAGGTCAAGGCCTCCGAGAGGAGTCTAACGCTCTTGGAACATTCCGCCTAGGCTGCCGGGGGTCCGCAAAGTCCGCCTTGGAAGCCATCTATGGGAACGGGTCTGCCGGTTCTGACTGGGCTGGAGTAAGTGGCGGCACGGTGGCACAGCGGTAGAGTTGCTGCCTCACAGCCCCAGAGACCCGGGTTCGATCCTGACCACGGGTGCAGTCTGTACAGAGTTTGTACATTCCCCCCGTGGGTTTCCTCCGGGTGCTCCGGTTTCCTCCCACACTCCAAAGACGTATATGTTTGTAGGTTAATTGGCTTGGTATAATTGTAAATTATCCCTAGTGTGTGAAGGGATAGGATAGCTGGGATCGCCAGTCAGAGCGGTGGGCCGAAGGGCCATGTTTCCCCAATGTACCTCTATATGAGAAAAAACCCAGCCGCAGGAGGGCAAGTTTAAAGTCCCAATGAGCTCGATATCGGCCGCCTCACCCAGCCAGGGCGCTTCATTTTTGGGGGGACTTCGGGGAGGAGGTTTCAAGTGCACTCTGGTCATTTTGTCCGGATTAA
Organism: Amblyraja radiata; assembly: GCF_010909765.2. Taxonomy (NCBI): domain Eukaryota; kingdom Metazoa; phylum Chordata; class Chondrichthyes; order Rajiformes; family Rajidae; genus Amblyraja; species Amblyraja radiata. Next base: position 7,793,494 of record NC_045993.1, on the reverse strand, counting down.
AGGAGGTGCTGGATCACCAGTTGCCAGAAAATCGGTGGCGGGGTATTATTGTTTGTTTTTCCTGTGTATGTATGTGTGCGTGTAAAAACAAGTAAGAATCTCACTATTCTATCTGGGACATCTATCTTATACTATTAAAACTCTGTGTGTGTGGTTGTATGTCAGATTCGGCCTTTGATTCCTTGGTCCGCCAGCACCACACTCTGAAACTCCGTGATTTTTTCCATTTCGCTAGCTAATTCACTTTTACATTCACTCATGCACTTCCCAAAACATTTGGACATGTTTATTTACACGTTTTTTTAAATAAAATCCTCCCTCCACCCCTCCCCCCCCCCCCCCCCCCCACCCCCGTACTCGGGGTCTGAAGCACGTTCGGAAATCAGACCCAACGGGTCTGCACTTGGTCTAGTAGAACAATAAAACACTCTTGATTCTCAGACTTGTATTTTAAAACCCAAACTTTCTGTGACCAAACTTCTCATGGTGTGGAAACAGTCCATTCGGCTCAACTTGCCCACACCGGCCAATATGTCCCAACTACACTAGTCCCTCTAACTGTTTCTTAAAACGTTGGGATAGTCCCAGCCTCAACTACCTCATTGTGTCCTCTGATCTATTGCAGGTTGTGTCCACATCATGGCCATGTCGGGGGATATTACGGATCAGATACAAAACGATCTATTAAACTGCAAGATCTGCCTCAGTAGGTTCATACAGCCCAAGATGCTGCCTTGTGCCCACACCTACTGCCAGGGGTGCCTGGAGAAGATGGTTAGGTCAGACCGGAAGGTGCAGTGCCCGGAGTGCAGGGAAGTATTTGACGTGAGAGGTGGCGTCAGCAAACTCAAGACCAACTTTCACATTAACAGTCTGATGGATATCATCAAGAGCAAGGAGAATGAGAAGGTGGTCTGCAGTTGGTGCGCGACAGCTGGTCGCCGTGAGACTCCCGCCGTGGCTCGGTGTAAAACCTGCCTCAAGTGCCTCTGCCCGCCTTGCAAACTCACCCACGGGACTGCCAACCCACGCCACGTGCTGGAGGATCTGCCCGGTCACATCGCCGGCCCTTGCGAGGTAGAGACAAGGATGCAGAAGATGATCTACTGCCAGAGCCACCCAGGAACCCTGGTGGACCATCTCTGCAACACCTGCAAAAGCGTGATCTGCAGCAGTTGTTCCTCGCACGCCCACGCCAAGCACTCGAAGGTGTCCCTGGCCAAGGCAGGGGCCACAGCTAGACCCACGGTGATGAATCTCATGGAGAGACTGAAGACTGACACGCAGTCGCTGGTCCAACAGGAAGGCAACATCATCCAGGCAATGGAGGGGATGAAGGCGACGGAAAGATCTCTGATGTCTATGATAGAGTGCACCCTGGCCGAGGTCATAAACAACTTGATAAAACAGGGCGACACCATCAAGGACACGCTCTCCAGTCACGTCAGGGAGCAGGAAGAATTGTACAAGGTCGTGCGGGATGACATTCAGCTCAAAATCAAGAAGGCGAAGGACACCAGGGAATTTTCCCAGGGGGTCCTGGGTTCCGGTAAAATGAGGCAAATAGTCTGCCTGCGGTCCGTCTTGGAAGACCAGATCGATGGATTCCAAGCGCCGAGGGTCCCAGACAACAAGAAGACCCGCCCCAGCCTGACCGTCAATGAGTCGCTCAAGAGCATGCTGTCTTACTCCAACCTTTTCAACCTCACCTTCGGCGAAGACTCGGCCACCAAGATCCTGGCCGCTCCAGCAAAAAGCAAGCCGCGCAAGAGCCCGGAGAAAAGCCCACTATCCTACACACCCCACCCCCAACCCAGGCAGAGAGCGTGGAATCTACATTGCTTCAACACGTTGTTGGGTGGTGACTTGTGTGTTCCGAACCTAACGGGCGTCAGCGTCTCCAGCGACGGCATCATCGTGGTGGCGGACCAAGCCAATTCCCTTCTGAAATGCTTCACCGACAACGGGCACATCACCGCGACCATCTCACTGCCGGACGATGACGAACCATGCAGTGTTGCCATCTTTCATGACACCATCGCCTGCTCGTCTGGGAACCGGCTGTACATGCTGGACATGGACGGGACCATGCAGAAGAAGCTCTTGCTCCGTGGCTCCGAGTCCATCTACCACCTCGCTACCTACCGGGATAAATACGTGGCGGTGAACGAGGGCTCCATGTGCTCCCTCTCCCTGTACGAAATCAACGGGAAGATGGTCAAAAGAGTGAAGCCGTGCGGCTACGAGGGGGTGCGCTTCCTCTTCCTCGCCATCAACAGCAACGAGCAGTTCATCGTGGCCGACTACGGCAAGAAGTGCATCCTGATCTTCGACAGAGATGGCTTCGTCTTGGCCAACTGGGACCAGGTCACCATGAACCGGGTGGGCCAGGCGTTCTATCCCTGCAGCATCTGCACGGACAAAGACGACAATATTCTGGTCACCGAGCGGAACCGGATCCTCTTGTTGTGGTCCAGCGGGGACTTCAGGGAGGAGCTGCTGACCGCCACTGACAGCCTTCACAAACCACGCGTCATCACCGTCGACAATCGCAACAACCTGGTCCTCACCCAAGGCAACGGATTCATCACCGTGTACCAGCTGGACCTCTCTTAGTGCATCGGTGACAGGAGCACAACTAGGCCACTCGGCCCATCGAGTCCACTCCATGATTCAGTCATGGCTGATCTCTCATTCCCTCCTAACCCCCTTCTGCCTTCTCCCCATCACTCCTGACACCCGTACTAATCAGGAATCTATCTGTCTCTGCCTTGAAAATACCTATTGGTGGCCTCCTGTGGCGCAGCGGGTATGGAGTTTGCACGTTCTCCCTGCCACCACGAGGTTTTCCTCCCGCATCCCAAAGACATGCGGGTTTGTAGGTTAATTGGCCCACTAGATTGCCCCTAGTGTCGGGAGTGGATGAGAATTTAGGATAACATAGAACTAGTGTGAACATGTGATCGATGGTCAGCGTGGACTCAATGCTTAAAGTGACATGGGCAGGCATGTGGATATGCTGGAAATTGAGGGATATGGGCCAGGTACAGGTAGATTAGATTAGTATATTTTGGCATTATATATTTCGGCCATTAACCCTGCTTTCTGTGGCAATGAATTACACAGATTCACCACCCTCTGAATAAATAAATTCATCCTCATCCTTTTATTCGGAGCCCGTGGCCTCTGGTCTTGGACTCCCCCACTAGTGGAAATATCCTCTCCACATACACTGAATTCCGGCCTCCAGCGAGTACAGGCCAAGTGCCATCAGACGCTCATCATACGTGAACCCACTCATTCCTGAGATCATTCTCGTAATCCTCCTCTGGACCCTCTCCAACACCTCCACATCCCTCCTTGGATGCGGGGTACAGAACTGCTCACAATACTCCAAATGCGGCCCGACCCGCGCCTTCTAGACTCTCAGCATTACCTCAGAGTGGACCACCTTCTGAAGTTTCACTCGTGTGGCGCTGAGTATGTCAGTGACTGTGCTATGTTAGGGAGCGGTCCTTGACATCTAGGCTGTATTTTGAGTCGAGCTCAGAGCAGTCGACCTGTGCACAGGATATTTTTAAGGCAGATTTTTAGATCGACAGATTCTCGATTAGTACGGGTTTCGAGAAAGCAGGGGAAAGTGGATGAGAGGGAAAGATGGATCAGCCTTGTTTTAACGGCGGCGTAGACTCGATGGGCAGAATAGCCAGCGCAGTGATAGACTTGCTTCCCAACAGCGTCAGAGACCCAGGTTTGATCCTGTCTATGGGCGCTGTCTATGGAATTTGCAAGTTCTCCCCATGATCAAGTGGGTTTTTTCCAGGTGCTCTGGTTTCCTCCAAAACTCTAAAGACGTACAGGGAGAAAATAATTGTCACTAGTGTGTAGGATACTCCTACTGTACGGGGTGATCGCCGGTCGGCACAGACTTGGTGGGCCGAAGGGCCTGTTTCCGCACTATACCTCTGAGGTCTGAAATTGTGAGGTCCAAACACATGGAGATGTTCTTTGGGTTCTGGGTTTGGTTAGAGGTGAGCAAGCTTCACTTTTTACCGTGGTACATCTGACGGTGTTTCTTTGGTGTTCACATTTAGATGCTGTGATTGGTTCATATTCCAGCATCTGTTTGAAAGGGCGGCACAATGACGCAGCTGTAAAGCTGCTATCTCACAGCTCCAGAGACCCGGGTTCGATCCCGACTGTGGGTGCCGCCTATGTGGAGTTTGGGCCTTCTCCCTGTGACCGTGTGGGTTTTCTCCGGGTGCTCCCACATCCCAAAGACATACGGGTTTGTAGGCTAATTGGCTGCTGTATATTGCCCCTAGAGTGTGGGACATAGATCTGGTGTCAACGGGTCGATCGATGGTCGACGCGGTCTCGGTGGGATGACGGACCTGTTTCCATGCTGTATCTCCAAACTCTAAATATCCCACCATTGTACTAAAGAGCTGAGGGTTCACCACAGGTAGTTTGGATTTCACCATGGGATTGCTGGAGAGATCATTCATAGGCATTACTCATCCATTTAGGATTCCTGTGGACCAACACTACCAACGATAATGATGAGATGTAAACAAATGCACTCATACAATACAAGTTTACTTCAGTAAGGATCATTGAGGATATAGGGAAAGCTTTTGATTATTAAATCAAATAAGCTTTGCAAAGAGATGTAAAGCAGCTGCCTCACAGCGCCAGAGACCCGGGTTTGATCCCGCTGACCGGTGCTGCCTGTGCGGAATTTGCACGTTCTCCCTTTGACCGCGTGGGTTTTCTCCCACATTCTAAAGATGTGCAGGTTTGTCGGTTAATTGGCTTTTGTGAATTATAAGATGCGAAACTGGGATAACATTGAACTCGAGTGGACGAGTAATTGATGGTCAGCGTGGACTTGATGGGCTGAAGGGCCAGTTTGCACACTGTATCTCTCTTGCACACTGCTGCTCTCTCTTCACATTGTGTTTTTGATTTTTTGTTTTTGGACTGAATTCTGTTTTTAATTTGTGTTTCTGTGATGTCTTTATTATTTATTTTATTCTGATATGTTTATATTCCTGTTAATCTATGTAAGGTGTCCTTGAGATGTCTGAAAGGCGCCCAATAAATAAAATTTATTATTATTATTATTGTATCTCTAAACTGAACGCAATATTACTGACCAAGTCTTGGTTAAAGTCCACATTGCACTATGATTAAGAGTCTCAACCCGAAAAGTCACCAATTCCTTTTCTCCGGAGATGTTGGCTGACCCGCAGTTATTTCAGCTTCTTCTACTTCTTCTTCTTGTAGGATTCCGGCAGTGTAGACGCTGCTATGCGTATTACTGCCCTCCACAGGTCAAAGTTTGAACTAAATCCTTACATACAGTCCTGTAACTTGCAGGAATTGAAGAACAGCCCTGGATATCAGTTGATGTTTCTCACTGTGTCCAAACAAAGATGAAACAGAAAAAGCCTCAACTCCAAGTCCTGTCAGTCTAACAAACAATACTTCTCTTTCTACCCTGTACTTTTTACATTCTAGGAAAACATGCTTAACTGTCTCATTACTCCCACATTCACACAAGCCAGAAACATGTTTCCCTACAATGCACAAATAGTAATTTAACCCACAGTGTCCCAACCTCAATCTACACAGTTTAACTGAGTCCCTACGGGACAAAGATGTACAGAAACATATTTTCCTAACTTCAGATTGTATAGAAAAGTAGTGTCTACCCCTGACTTCCATTTCCCATCCTCTCTGCCATTCTTTTGTTAAGCCCTCTTTAATTATTTCTCTCAGTTCCACTCTCCCCAATAATACATGGATATCTATTTCTCTTCTTAAACTCTCCTTTGCTATGAGGTCCACCTGCTCATTCCCCCTCACCCCAGCATGCCCGGGAACCCAGCAAAAAGTGATGTTACACGCAAACCCAATTCTAGAAAACACACTCATGATTTAATTTAGAATGTCAGGACGAGCTTTAGATTTCCCTACTCTTAAAGTTTCAAGAGCAGCTGCAGAATCAGAACAGATAATGACTTCACTAAAACTGGCTTCCTCAATCCACCATAGAGCCCATTGAATTGCCATTAATTCAGTCGTGAGAACAGCTTCCATCAGAAATGCGCCGGCCAATCTTCAAGCCAAGCTGCTCCACATACACTCCAAACCCAGCTCTCCCACTAACTGGATCTTTAGATCCATCTGTAAAAACAATCAAAGTGCTCTCACTGATTGAATTAAGATATTCCACTATTCTTGGAGTCACCTCGCGCTTATCTTTTTCCTGAAGAAAAGCAAGCTCAATAAACAGTTCAGGAAGAACCCAATAGGGCACAGGTAGCCATATTGTATGCTCTATAATACCCCCTTGTTCCAAACCCAGCTTCTTAGCCCACTGATTTATAATGACAAAAAATGTGTTATATTTGTTACCATCATCAACCTCTTGCAACAAACACCTTGCTGGGAAGGTATCATTACACCCACAAAGTTTAGCCCAGTAATGTAACCCTAGCTTAATGCGCCTTAACCATAAGGGCATTTCTCCCATTTCAACAATCAGGGCAGGGACTGGGGAAGTCCTGAAGGCTCCACAGCAAAGCCTCAAAGCCTTTGCCTGCAACACATCTAGCCTAGCCAGAACAGTTTTAGACGCAGACCCATACACAAAACACCCATAGTCAAGAGAAGATCTGATCATGGCCTGATAAATTAGCAGCATTGTCTCCCTGTTGGCCCCCCACTCACACCCAACCAGGCTTCTCATAACATTCAGAACTTTTCCACACTTCAACACAATTTTACCTACATGCACAGCCCAAGTCATACGCTCTTCAAACCAAACACCCAAAAACTTAAAAACCTTTACCTTCTCCAATAGAGACCCATACATATACAGCCCTAACTTAGGTAACTTTCTTTTAAAACCAAATACCATATATTTAGTCTTAGAGGCAGAGATTTTAAAGCCCCATGTGTTCCCCCATTCCTCTACAGACACTAACACTCTTTGAATCTGTTTTAAAACAAACTCTACATTACGACCTCTTTTCCAGATGGCCCCGTCATCTGCAAACAAAGACAGACCAAATCCTCTCTCTAATTTACAAAATATGTCGTTTATCATGATATTAAATAAAACTGGACTGATAACACTTCCCTGCGGGGTTCCATTCTCTATTTCTACAGTCTCTGAGCTGACACTACCAACCATTACTTGTATTGTTCTATTCAATAAAAAATCCTTAATCCAGTTGAACATTCGTCCCCTGACTCCCAAGTCAAAAATTTTAATCATTAATCCCTCCTTCCACAAATAATCATATGCCTTCTCAATATCAAGGAATACACTCACTACTGTTTCCTTGCTTCTAAATGCCCTTTTAATATCCTGATCCAAAACTGATACAGACTCCATTGTAGACCTTCCATTCCTAAAGCCATTCTGTACATCAACAAGTAGTCCTCTGGTTTCTAAAAAATAAACTAGTCTGTTGGTTACCATCCTCTCCATAATTTTACAGAGCACTGCTGTGAGCGCTATAGGGCGATATGAACTAGGGTCAGATGCCTCTTTGCCTGGTTTTAAAATAGGGACCACGACTGCATGTTTCCATTCCTTTGGTAAATAACCCTCTGCCCACACAGTATTAAACAAAGCTAAGATTTCATCAAGTACAATATCATCCAGATGTTTAAATAACTCATACGACAACCTATCTCTCCCCGGGGTGGTATTTGCCCCAGACATAATTGCATCCTTCAACTCTTTTATGGTAAAAAACAGATTAAAGGTATTATCATTTACTGAACTCCTCTCCAGCTTCCACTGATTAACTGCCATCAGCTCAGTTCTCTTTCTACACCTCTCCACTCCCATGCTCTCTGATCTATGCACTGCTTGAAAACTGTCAACACACATGTCTGCTTTTTCCTTATTGGAGACTGCTACCACCTCACCCTTCTGCAACACTGGTAACAAACTTATTTTGTATACTCCTGACATTCTACGCACAGCTGACCACAAGTGCCTTACTGGAGTTTCCGGGCCTAGCGTACCACAAAACTTCCTCCAACTATTCCTCTTTGCATCCTTTACAACTCGTCTTGCTACTGCCCTTAGCCGCTTGTACTCCATTGCATTGACCAAAATTGGATACTTTCTTAATTTTCGATAGGCTATATTCCTATTCCTTACAGCTTCATCACATTCTTTATTCCACCAAGGAACAGACATACGGGACCTAGGTTCCTGCTTCACAGGAATAGTACAACAAGCTGCCTCATGAATCATGAGACTAATGGAAGTATTCCAACTATCTACAGAACCCTCACTATTAACCTCTCCAACTAAACTTTGAGCCTTCTCTTGGAATTTATCCCATTTGGCCTGAAAAAAGTTATATCTAGGGACTTTCTTTTCCACTTCTCTCCTCAAATCCCTACCAAACCTACATACAATTGGATAATGATCACCACCCAGTGTATATCTATCCATTACATCCCATTCACCAATTCTTGCTAAATTTGATGAAGCAATTGATAAATCTATGTGGCTGCAGGTGTTTCTCACAATATTATACCTAGACGGCCTTCCATCATTTAACAATACCAACTCATACTTGTCTAGAAATTCTTCAACAATAACACCATTTTTATCCCTGTGATCACTACCCCATAAAGGATTATGCGCATTAAAGTCTCCAATCCATATAACAGGACACCTTACCTTCTCCATTATCTCATCAAAATCTGACAATATCAAGGGTTGACAGGGGTTATAATAATTTATCACAGTGATAGAATTCTGGCCGCTCCTAACTTCCACAGCCAAAACCTCAAGATTAGAATTAATGTCAACTTTCCTATACTGCAACCCAGTCTTAACAAAAGTTGCACAACCCCCACCTGATCTATCAGACCTATCTAATCGCACACATTCATAACCTGGGATTACAAAATCTAGACAGGGCTTTAACCATGTCTCTTGGATACATATTAGTTCTGGTGCTTCTTTAAATTCATCAACAAATCTCTTTAACTCTTGACCGTTTCCAATCAGACTCCGGGCGTTCCATTGAAGTATATAAAACATTATGGTGTTAATGAGGATCCCCATCATCCACCTCACTGACATACTCCATACTGCTAGCTCTCGACAACTGTGACCTCTCCATACACTGACTCTCCGTCATGTATTGATGCAACTTTTCTGGCAACTGCTTTACACTGAGGAACCTTTCAGCTGCCCCCACCACTAACCTGATGACATCTGACCGGTTAGCTGCTTTCTTAGCTCCTACCAGCACATCAGAAACAAAAGACAGAAATGACTCCTTATTAAAAATCAACATGTCAGATGGAAAAGCCGACGGCAAGTTTGGCACAGTGATCTGGCTTCCTAGCACCACTCTAGTCCCAGCGCTCACATCTCCGCGTTCTCTAGCCACCCTTTGAGCTGCCTCTGCATATGACACGTTGTTCTGATCCTTCACTTCCTGCACTCTCTTCGCCTGAACAAAGCGCTCACAACCACGAAACCCTGCTGCATGATCCCCATCACAGTTAGGGCACTTAGGAGCCTCTGCCTTGCAATTTTGTATTACATGATCTCCACCGCACTTTGCGCACTTTCTTTTACCCCGACAAGACCCAGCAACATGTCCAAACCTCTGACAGTTATAACAGCGCAACGGTGGTCTAATGTACTCCCTCACTTGATACGCCATACTCCCAAGAAACACTCTCTGTGGCAGTACTCCATCTTTGAACGTAAGCAGGACCGGCGGGTCCCTGACTCCATTCCTACTCTTAAATCTCACAACATCAGTTACCTGGGCCCCCTTAACATTTTCTAAGATCTCCTTCTCAGACAAGCCATCATACATCCCATACACCACTCCCTTTATTCCCGGCTGTCTTTCTCTAGGGACCAAACTCTCCACCTTGACCACCAATTTCCCCACACCCCTAGCATCATTAAACTGTTTTCTGTCTTTGCAACAAACTCTTAACATCCCATTATACAGAATCTTAGCCTGAAAATCCCTGCCTATCTGGCTCTCCAAAGCGGTGGTAATTTTTAATGGATTCACTGCTCTAAATCCTGCATCTCCTTGATTTACTCCTTTAACTTTAAACAGCACGACGAATTCTTCAATAATTCTAGTTCTCCTAACTTTACTTCCTTCGTCTCCTGACATTTCGGGTCTTTCGCTCGATGCCTCTCTCTTAGAGCCCCCCCTTTCCTTACCTACAGTCTGCCACCCACCACCCTCAGCCCCACCACTCTCTGAAGCCATGGGCCTCAAGAATCTCCGAAGTGACTCGAACGACCTCCCGCAGCTAAATCCACTAAACAAGTCCTAAGTCCTGCAAGTTTTCCAGGTTGAGCAACTTTCTGGCCTGGCCTGCCTCCGCCTCCTCCTCCCAACCGCCGCCGCCGTTATTCCAGCTTTTTTGTGTCTCTCTTTGATATTTGATTATCTCTCAAGCATGGCAGTCCCCAATTAATCTAATCATATTTGTGATTTATGTTTATAGTGTGAGTACAAGAGCTGATCAAAATGTCGTTTTCATACAAGCTAAAAAAAACTAATCATTCCATTCGATCCAATCTTTTGTTTGCCTCAATGTGCTCTTTCGTTGTTGTAATTAGAAAATTAAATAAACTTTTATGAAGTTCTTTAACAGTGTGTTTCCTGTGAGTTTGTATAGAGTGGTGACATATCTACACTGGCTGTGTCCATCTGTGTCAGGCTGCTGCATTTGGTCAAAAGCATCTTCAAGTAACATTGGGCAGAATTTTTACTCTCCATACATTTCTGGAAGACATGGATGGCTGATCTCTGGGTCAGGCAGCATCTCTGCGAAATCGTTAACTGGAAAGGGTGCTGAGAAGATTTACAGGGACGTTACCAGGACTCGAGGTGCTTGAGCTACAGGAAGAGGTTGGACAGGCTAGGACTTTATTACCTGGAACACAGTAGGATGAGGGGTGATCTTATAAGAGGTGTACAAAATCATGAGGAATAGATCTGGTCGCAGAGGGTCTCTTGCCCAGAGTATGGGGGAATTGAGGACCGGGAGGCATCGGTTTATGGTGAAGGGGAAATTATTTAATAGGAATTTGAGGGGTAACGTTTTCACACAAAGGGTGCTGGGTGCATGGAACGAGCTGCCGGAGGAGGTAGTTGAAGGGTCGCGACCATGTAACGTCACCCATTCCTTCTCTCCAGAGATGCTGCCAGAGCCGCTGAGTTCCTCCAGCACGTTGTGTCTATCTACGGCGTCAACCACCTGCAGTTCCTTGCTCTCCAGCGTAAACCAGCTGAGTACACACCCACGCACACAAACACACTAAGTGAGACATAAAAGGGCAGCGGGGCGGAGAGACCGGCTGCCCCGCCTCTGTCAGTTCGCGTCTGAAGAAGGGTTTCGGCCCGAAACGTCGCCTATTTCCTTCGCTCCATAGATGCTGCTGCACCCGCTGAGTTTCCCCAGCAATTTTGTGTACCTTCTGTCAGTTCGCTGTTCATTTTCTCGCCTCGCAGCAGAGACGTGGACCTCTACACTCACCACCAAAGATCGTCTTTGCTCACCACCACCCCAGCTCAGGTGAGTGACATGCTGCAGAGGGCGACTGGGGGCTCAGGGGGAAGGAGGGAGTGAGGTTGAGATAGGATATAGGAGCGTGTTTTTTTTTAAAATCTCCAGGCGCCGGGACATCTGCCTCACTGCGGTGGGCTAGTAAATCGGGACCTTCTCACCAGAACTTCCCAGACCCTTGGTGCGACAGTGCCCATGGTGTTGCCCCGTCTCTGGTTGGGGCGAGAGAGAAGAGGAGAGGATGGAAAGGGAAAGGCGGGGTGGAGATGGGAGGGGAGGAGAAGAGAGGGGAGAAGAAGAGAGAGGAGAAGAAGAGAGAGGAGGGGAGGGGATAAGAAGAGAGGAGAGAGTAGGGATGGGAGTATGTTAACACACAAGATTCACAGATGAAACGGGGTCTTTACGTGACTTACTTTGGGAACCAAGTGTCACCTCTCCCGGGCAATGACATTCATTCCCACCTGGTCATCGGCTGTTCGCTGGTGGAAGCGTTTTAAGCCACTGTATATTCAAAGGGGCTGTTCAACAACAATGTCGCCGTGTCTATACTTTCACTTTCCATTCTGGAATCTCACTCACTCTTTAAGTTTCGTTTCTAGCTGGGGTGAATCACAGCATGGAAATAACCCGTTCGGCCCACCGAGTCCATGCTAACAATCGATCACTCATTCACGCACACCTCCAGATTCAGGGATAGTTTCTTCCCAGCTGTTATCATGCAACGGAATCATCTCATCACAACTCGAGAGCAGACCTGAACTACTATCTCTCAGTTCACTCTACACCTCCATCCCCCACCAGGATGGCCTCAAAGCCCTCCGGTTCTTCCTCGACCAGAGGAGCAACCTATACCCAGCCACTGACACTCTCCTCCGCCTAGCGGAGTTGGTCCTCACCCTCAACAACTTTACGTTTGACTCCTCCCATTTCCTCCAAATACAAGGCGTAGCTATGGGCACACGCATGGGCCCCAGTTACGCCTGCCTCTTTGTCGGGTACGTTGAACAATCCTTGTTCAATACGTACCAGGGCCCCATCCCCGACCTCTACCTCCGTTACATTGACGACTGCTTTGGGGCCACCTCCTGCACCCACACACAACTGACTGACTTCATCCACTTCACCACCAACTTCCATCCGGCACTCCAATACACCTGGACCATTTCCGACACTTCCCTACCATTCCTTGACCTCACCATCTCCATCGCAGGAGACAGACTTCTGACCGACATACACTACAAACCAACTGACTCACATGGCTATCTGGACTACATCTCTTCCCACCCTGCCCCCTGTAAAGACTCCATCCCCCACTCCCAATTCCTCCGCCTACGCCGCATCTGTTCCCAGGATGAGACGTTCCACACCAGTGCATCGAAAATGTCCTCGTTCTTCAGGGAACGGGGATTCCCCTCCGCCACCATAGATGAGGCTCGCACCACGGTCTCATCCATACCCCGCAACACTGCTCTCTCTCCCCATCCCCGCACTCGCAACAAGGGCAGAGTCCCCCTAGTCCTCACCTTTCACCCCACCAGCCGGCAAATACAATAAATAATCCTCCGCCATTTCCGCCACCTCCAACGTGACCCCACCACTCGCCACATCTTCCCATATCCCCCTATGTCTGCCTTCCGCAAAGACCGCTCCCTCTGCAACTCCCTTGTCAATTCTTCCCTTCCCTGCCATACCACCCCCTCCCCGGGCACTTTCCGTTGCAACCGCAAGAAATGCAACACCTGTCCCTTCACCTCCCCCCTCGACTCCATTCAAGGACCCAAGCAGTCGTTCCAGGTGCGACAAAGGTTCACCTGTATCTCCTCCAACCTCATCTACTGCATCCGCTGCTCTAGATGTCAGCTGATTTACATCGGGGAGACTAGCGTAGGTTGGGCGATCGTTTCGCCGAACACCTCCGCTCAGTCCGCAATAACCTACCTGAACTCCCGGTGGCTCAGCACTTCAACTCCCCCTCCCATTCCCAATCCGATCTCTCTGTCCTGGGTCTCCTCCATTGCCAGAGTGAGCAACACCGGAAATTGGAGGAACAGCACCTCATATTCCGCCTGGGTTGCTTGCGTCCGGGTGGCATGAACATTGAATTCTCCCAATTTTGCTAGCCCTTGCTGTCTCCTCCCCTTCCTTAACCCTCGAGCTGTCTCCTGTCTGAAGAAGGGTTTCGGCCCGAAACGTCGCCTATTTCCTTCGCTCCATAGATGCTGCTGCACCCGCTGAGTTTCTCCAGCATTTTTGTGTACCTTCTGAACTACTTTCTACCTCTTTAGTGACCTTCGAACTATCTTCGATCGGACTTTACTGGCTTTACCTTGCACTAAACATTATTCCCTTATCATGTATCCATACACTGTAAATGGCTCGATTGTAATCATGTATTTCCGCTGACTGGTTAGCACACAAAAGCCTTTACTGTACATGAACACTAAACTAAACTGAACTGAACAATAGTTCTATGTTATCCCAATTTCTCATCCACTCCCTACACACTGGGGGCAATTTTACAGAGGGCCAATTAACCCACAAACCCGCACGTCTTTGTGATGCGGGAGGAAACGCACGCGGTCACTGGGAGCACGTGCAAACTCCACACAGATAGCACCCATCGTCAGGATTGAACCTGGGTCTCTGCCGCTGTGAGGCAGAACAGCGCTGCCCCACCGTGCTGCCCTTTGTACATTATAACCTCTGAAGAAATTACTCTGAATACAAAAGAAAAATCTTTTAGAATATTTTAACAGTGGTGCACCTGGTTCTCCAGGTTTGATCCTGACTACGTGGTCATAGGGAGAACATGCAAACTCCACACAGAGATCGCCCGTGGTCGGGATGGAACCCAGGGACTCTGGCACTGAGAGGCAGCTGCACCTCTGTGCTGCCTAGTTGTGTGGAATGGATGGGGTCTGATCTAAACAATTACAGGTCCACCACCGATTTCCCGGCACCCTTGGTTCCAGAGCCTTGCCGGATGATCCGTTTTGCCAGACCAACAGAGATCACGGCCTCCGAGAGGAGTCTAACGGTCTTGGAACATTCAGCCTAGGCTGCCGGGGGTCCACAAAGTCCGCCTTGGAAGCCATCTATGGGAACGGGTCTGCCGGTTCTGACTGGGCTGGAGTAAGTGGTGGCACAGCGGTAGAGTTGCTGCCTCACAGCCCCAGAGACCCGGGTTCGATCCTGACCAAGGGTGCAGTCTGTACAGAGTTTGTACGTTCTCCCCGTGGGTTTCCTCCGGGTGCTCCGGTTTCCTGCCACACTCCAAAGACGTATATGTTTGTAGGTTAATTGGCTTGGTATAATTGTAAATTATCCCTAGTGTGTGAAGGGATAGGATAGCTGGGAACGCCAGTCGGAGCGGTGGGCCGAAGGGCCATGTTTCCGCAATGTATCTCTATATGAGAAAAAACCCAGCCGCAGGAGGGCAAGTTTAAAGTCCCAATGAGGTCGATATCGGCCGCCTCACCCAGCCAGGAAACTTCATTTTTGGGGGGACTTCGGGGAGGAGGTTTCAAGTGCACTATGGTCATTTTGTCCAGATTAAAGGAGGTGCTGGATCACCAGTTGCCAGGAAATCGGTAGCGGAGTATTATTGTATGTTTTTTCTGTGTATGTATGTGTGCGTGTAAAAACAAGTAAGAATCTCACTATTCTATCTGGGACATCTATCTTTATACTATTAAAACTCTGTGTGTGTGTGTGTGTGTGGTTGTATGTCAGATTCGGCCTTTGATTCCTTGGTCCGCCAGCACCACACGCTGAAACTTTTTCCATTTCGCTAGCTAATTCACTTTTACATTCACTCATGCACTCCCCAAAACATTTGGACATGTTTATTTACACGCTTTTTAATAAAATCCTCCCTCCACCCCTCCCCCTCCCCCACCCCTTCTCCCCTCCCCCCATACCCCCGTACTGGGGGTCTGAAGCACGTTCGGAAACCAGACCCAACGGGTCTGCACTTGGTCTAGTAGAACAATAAAACACTCTTGATTCTCAGACTTGTATTTTAAAACCCAAACTTTCTGTGACCAAACTTCTCATGGTGTGGAAACAGGCCCTTTGACTCAACTTGCCCACACCGGCCAATATGTCCCAACTACACTAGTCCCTCTAACTGTTTCTTAAACCGTTGGGATAGTCCCAGCCTCAACTATCTCATTGTGTCCTCTGATCTATTGCAGGTTGTGTCCACATCATGGCCATGTCGGGGGATATTACGGATCAGATACAAAACGATCTATTAAACTGCAAGATCTGCCTCAGTAGGTTCATACAGCCCAAGATGCTGCCTTGTGCCCACACCTACTGCCAGGGGTGCCTGGAGAAGATGGTTAGGCCAGACCAGAAGGTGCAGTGCCCGGAGTGCAGGGAAGAGTTTGACGTTGGTGGTGGTGTCAGCAAACTCAAGACCAACTTTCACATTAACAGTCTGATGGATATCTTCAAGAGCAAGGAGAACGAGAAGGTGGTCTGCAGTTGGTGCGCGACAGCTGGTCTCAGCGAGATTGCCGCCGTGGCTCGGTGTAAAACCTGCCTCAAATGCCTCTGCCCGCCTTGCAAACTCACCCACGGGACTGCCAACCCACGCCACGTGCTGGAGGATCTGCCCGGTCACGTCGCCGGCCCTTGCGAGGCAGAGACAAAGATGCAGAAGATGATCTACTGCCGGGGCCACCCAGGAACCCTGGTGGACTATCTCTGCAACACCTGCAACAGCGTGATCTGCAGCAGTTGTTCCTCGCACGCCCACGCCAAGCACTCGAAGGTGTCCCTGGTCAAGGCAGGGGCCACAGAGAGACCCACGGTGATGAATCTCATGGAGAGACTGAAGACTGACACGCAGTCGCTGGTCCAACAGGAAGACGACATCACCCAGGCAATGGAGGGGATGAAGGCGACGGAAAGATCTCTGATGTCTATGATAGAGTGCACCCTGGCCGAGGTCATAAACAACTTGATAAAACAGGGCGACACCATCAAGGACACGCTCTCCAGTTACGTCAGGGAGCAGGAAGAATTGTACAAGGTCGCGCGGGATGATATTCAGCTCAAGATCAAGAAGGCAAAGAACACCAGGGAATTTTCCCAGGGGGTCCTGGATTCTGGTAAAATGAGGGAAATAGTCTGCCTGCGGTCCGTCGTGGAAGAACAGATCGATGGACTCCAAGCACCGAGGGTCCCGGACGACAAGAAGACCCGCCCCAGCCTGACCGTCAACGAGTCGTTCAAGAGCATGCTGTCTCACTCCAACCTTTTCAGCCTCACCTTCGGCGAAGAATCGGCCGCTAAGGCAGTGGCCGCTCCAGCGAATAGCGAGCCGCTCAAGAGCCCGGCGAAAAGCCCGCAGGCCTACACTCCCCTCCCCCAACCCAAGCAGAGGGCGTGGAACCTACATTGCTTCCACACGGAGCTGGGTGGTGACGAGTACGATCCGAAGCTGACGGGCGTCAGCGTCTCCTACGATGGAATCATCGTGGTGGCGGATGAAGACAATTCCCTTCTGAAATGCTTCATCGACTGCGGGGACCATACCATAAGTATCTCACTGCCGGACGATGATGAACCATGCAGTGTTGCCATCTTTGACGACACCATCGCCTGCTCGTCTGGGAACCAGCTGTACATGCTGGACATGGACGGGACCATGCAGAAGAAGCTCTTCCTCCGAGGCTTTGAGTCCGTCTACCCCCTTGCCGCCTACCAGGATGAATACGTGGCGGTGAGCGAGGGGTCCATGTGCTCCCTCTCCCTGTACAACATCAACGGGCAGGTGGTCGACAGAGTGAAGCCGTACGGCTACGAGGGGGTGCGCTTCCTCTTCCTCGCCATCAACAGTTACGAGCAGTTCATCGTGGCCGACTGCGGCAAGCAGTGCATCCTGATCTTCGAAAGGGATGGCTGCCTCTTCACCATCTGTGACCAGGTCACCATGAACGGGGTGAGTCAGGCGATCAGTCCCTACAGCATCTGCACGGACAAAGACGACAATATTCTGGTCACCGAGCGGAACCGGATCCTCTTGTTTTGGCCCAACGGGGACTTCTGTGAGGAGCTGCTGACCGTCGCCAATGGCCTTCACAAACCACACGTCATCACCGTCGACAATTACAACAACCTGGTCGTCACCCAAGGCAACGGGTTCATCACCGTGTACCAGCTGGACCTCTCTTAGTGCATCGGTGACAGGAGCACAACTAGGCCACTCGGCCCATCGAGTCCACTCCGCCCTTTGATCTCTCATTCCCTCCTAACCCCCTTCTCCTAACCTCTCCCCATCACCCCTGACACCCGTACTAATCAGGAATCTATCTGTTTCTGCCTTGAAAATACCCATTGACTTGGCCTCCACAGCCTTCTATGGCGCAGCGGGTATGGAGTTTGCACGTTGTCCCTGCGACCGTGAGGATTTCCTCCCACATCCCAAAGACGTGCGGGTTTGTAGGATGATCGGCCCACTGTAGATTGCCCCTAGTGTATAGGAAGTGGATGAGAATTTGGGATTACATAGAACTGGTGTGAACATGTGATCGATGGTCAGCATGGACTTAGTGCTTTTAGTGAAATGGGCAGGCATGTGGATATGCTGGAAATTAAGGGATATGGGCCATTTACAGATAGATTAGATTACTATATTTTGGCATCATATATTTCAACATCAACCCTGCCTTCTGTGGTAATGAATTCCACAGATTCACCACCCTCTGACTAAAGAAATTGATCCTCATCTCCTTCCTTTTTATCGGAGGCTGTGGCCTCTGGTCTTTGACTCCCCCACTCATGGAAGCGTCCTCTCCACATTCACTCTCTCCAGGCCTTTCACTATTTGGTAAGTTTCAATGAGCCCCCCCCCCCCAACATCCTTGTAAACTCCAGCGAGTACAGGCCCAGTGCCATCAGATGCTCATCATACGTAAACCCATTCATTCCTGGGATCATTCTTATAATCATCCACTGGACCCACTCCAACGCCTCCACATCCCACCTTGGATGTGGGGCCCAGAACTGTTCACGATACTCCAATACACCATCAGCAGTTTCTTGTATCTCAAAACTCACAGGGAGACAGCCAGACTTGGAAGTTAAGGAAAATGTGTAGGGTACATACTCCACTGTCTATCTTTCCACCCATAAACCACACTCGATCCCATGAGACATGAGACTGCACCACCATGCTATAGTCGTCTACGACGAGCCACCACCATCATTCCACCGTCTCGATCGTGGCTACTGCACATGACAAATGGTGCAACGGTAGAGTTGCTGCCTCACAGTGCCAGAGACCGGGATTCAATCCTGACCTTGGGTGCTGTCTGTACAGAGTTTGTACATTCTCTCCCTGACCTGCGTGGGTTTTCTCCTGCTCCTCCAGATTCCTCCCACACACCAAAGATGCACGAGTTTGCAGGTTAATTGACTTCTGTAAATTGTCCCTAGTGTATGTAGGATAGAACTAGTGTACGGGTCACGAATGGTTAGCACAGACCCGTTGGGCCGAAGGGTCTGTTTCCACATTGTATCTCTAAACCAAATGCAATGTTAGTGATTACTGACCAAGTCTTGGTTAAAGTCCACATTGAACTTTGATTAAGTCTCGACCCGAAAAGTCACCAATTCCTTTTCACCAGAGATGCTCTCTGACCCGCTGAGTTACTCCAGATTTTTGTGTCTCTCTTTGATATTTGATTAGCTCTCTCAAGCATGGCAGTCACCAATTAATCTAGTCATATTTCTGATTTATGTTTATAGTGAATAGAAGAGTTGTTTTCATACTAGCAAAAAGCATAACTAATCATTCCATTCGATGTAATCTCTCGTTTGCCTCAATGTGCTCTTTCGTTGCTGTAATTAGAAAATTAAATAAACTTTTATGAAGTTCTTTAACATCAGTGAGTTTCTCCTGTGAGTTTGTATAGAGTGGTGACATGTCTACACTGGCTGTGTCCATCTGCCTCAGGCTGCTACATTTGGTCAAAAGCAACTTCAAGTAACATTGGGCAGAATCTTTACTCTTCAGACAACATTTCTGGAGGACATGGATGGCTGATCTCTGGGTCAGGCAGCATCCCTGCGAAATCGTTGACTGGAAAGGGTGCTGAGAAGATTTACGAGGACGTTACAAGGACTCGATGTGCCTGAGCTACAGGGAGAGGTTGGACGGGCTCGGACTTTATTACCTAGAACACAGGAGAATGAGGGGTGATCTTATAAGAGGTGTACAAAATCATGAGGAATAGAACTGGTAGACGCACAGGGTCTCTTGCCCAGAGTATGGGGGAATTGAGGACCGGGGGCATAGGTTTAAGGTGAAGGGGGAATTATTTAATAGGAATCTGAGGGGTAACCTTTTCACACAAAGGGTGCTGGGTGCATGGAACGAGCTGCCGGAGGAGGTAGTTGAAGGGTCTCGACCATGTAACGTCACCCATTCCTTCTCTCCAGAGATGCTGCCAGAGCCGCTGAGTTCCTCCAGCACGTTGTGTCTATCTACGGCGTCAACCACCTGCAGTTCCTTGCTCTCCAGCGTAAACAAGCTGGGTTCTCACTGAGTACACACACACGCACACAAACACACTAAGTGAGACATAAAAGGGCAGCGGGGCGGAGAGACTGGCTGCCCCGCCTCTGTCTCTCAGTTCGCTGGTTATTTTCTCGCCTCGCAGCAGAGACGTGAACCTCCACACACACTCACCACCAAAGGTCGTCTTTGCTCACCACCACCCCAGCTCAGGTGAGTGACATGCTACAGAGGGCGACTGTGGGAGGGGGGGGGGGGGGGGGGGGCTCAGGGGGAGGGAGGGAGTGAGGTTGAGATAGGATGTAAGAGCGTGTTGTTTTTAAAACTCCAGGCGCCGGGACATCCGCCTCACTGCGGTGGGCTAGGAAATCGGGACCTTCTCACCAGAACGTCCCAGACCCTTGGTGTGACAGTGCCCATGATGTTGCTCTGATGTTGCCCCGTCTCTGGTTGGGGCGGGAGGGAAGATGAGAGGAGGGAAAGGGAAAGGCGGGGTGGAGATGGGAGGGGAGAGCAGGAAATGGTAGGGGAGGAGAGGGTAGGGTAGGGGAGAAGAAAAGAGAGGAGGGGAGGGAAGAAGAAGAGAGGAGAGAGCAGGGATGGGAGTATGTTAACACACAAGGTTCATAGATGAAACGGGGTCTTTGCGTGACTTACTTTGGGAACCAAGTGTCACCTCTCCCGGGCTATGACATTCATTCCCACCTGGTCATCGGCTGTTCGCTGGTGGAAGCGTTTTAAGCCACTGTATATTTAAAGGGGCTGTTCAACAACAATGTCGCCGTGTCTTTACTTTCACTTTCGATTTTGGAATCTCACTCACTCTTTAAGTTTCGTTTCTACCTGGGGTGAATCACAGCATGGAAATAGCCCCTTCGGCCCACCGAGTCCATGCTAACAATCGATCACTCATTCACGCACACCTCCAGATTCAGGGATAGTTTCTTCCCAACTGTTATCATGCAACGGAATCATCTCATCACAACTCGAGAGCAGACCTGAACTACTATCTACCTCTTTAGTGACCTTCGAACTATCTTTGATCGGACTTTACTGGCTTTACCTTGCACTAAACATTATAGGGTGATTTCACGAAAGGTCACTGCAACGTAAATCAGGACATTTTATTATTTGCCAAAATATATTTCTCAATGCTCACAGTGGGTGCCCAATCAGGATTGTTGACATCATTCCATGCTGCAGGCTTGTCTGTTATTAGATGATAAATAAATAAGTAGTTTGGGTGATTGTGCAGGCTTTAAACAAGAAACATTGAGAAATATATTTTGGCAAATAATAAAATGTCCTGATTTTGTCCAAATAACAGCTGACAATTATCCCATTCCTTAGCTTGCATCTGAGTAAAATTTATTTCAAAACGCATTGATAGTTTACGATTATTTAAATGGTAAATGGAGCTTCAGAAGCGTTTTCATTTTGCATGTTAAAACCCACCTGAGAACCATGGGCGATTTTGCAATTTTACGGACGGATTTTTTACTTTTAAAACTTTTCATATAACAAATGAATAAAGATAAAATGTCAATAATGCCTTACTTTTGATGAAATGCAGCGAGCAAACGCGATAATTCCCGATATTTTCGATCTTTATATCTCCACGGCAAATGTCCGCTGACCACTTCCGCTGTTTTTGCAGCTTCAGCTCCCTCTTGAATTTACCTTAGTTTTTATCTTTCTTCTGGACTGTAAAGTTAGGTAGCTGTGCCTCACGGTCACCCCGACTGGCACAGTAATTTACAGCTCAAAAACTGGCCGTTTTCGCGTTTTTTAACGGGTGTGAAAGTGCATGTTTTCAACATCACTAACATGTACCGGAAGTGACGCTTGTACCCCAGTTAAATTTTGCGGTCACGTGGGTGAGGATCTATGCTGTAGTGACCTTTCGTGAAATCACCCTATTCCCTTATCATGTATCCATACACTGTAAATGGCTCGATTGTAATCATGTATTTCTGCTGACTGGTTAGCACACAAAAGCCTTTACTGTACATGAACACTAAACTAAACTGAACTGAACAATAGTTCTATGTTATCCCAAATTCTCATCCACTCCCTACACACTGGGGGCAATTTTACAGAGGGCCGATTAACCCACAAACCCCCACGTCTTTGTGATGCGGGAGGAAACCCACGCGGTCACTGGGAGCACGTGCAAACTCCACACAGATAGCACCCATCGTCAGGATTGAACCTGGGTCTCTGCCGCTGTGAGGCAGAACAGCGCTGCACCACCGTGCTGCCCTTTGTACATTATAACCTCTGAAGAAATTACTCTGACTACAAAAGAAAAATCTTTTAGAATATTTCAACAGTGGTTAGCACCTGGTTCTCCAGGTTCGATCCTGACTACGTGGGCCTAGGGAGAACATGCAACTCCACACAGAGATCGCCCGTGGTCGGGATGGAACCCAGGGACTCTGGCACTGTGAGGCAGCTGCACCTCTGTGCTGCCTAGTTGTGTGGAATGGATGGGCTCTGATCTAAACAATTACAGGTCCACCACCGATTTCCCGGCACCCTTGGTTCCAGAGCCTTGCCGGATGATCCGTTTTGCCAGGCCAACAGAGGTCAAGGCCTCCGAGAGGAGTCTAACGGACTTGGAACATTCCGCCTAGGCTACCGGGGGTCCGCAAAGTCCGCCTTGGAAGCCATCTATGGGAACGGGTCTGCCGGTTCTGACTGGGCTGGAGTAAGTGGCGGCACGGTGGCACAGCGGTAGAGTTGCTGCCTCACAGTCCCAGAGACCCGGGTTCGATCCTGACCACGGGTGCAGTCTGTACAGAGTTTGTACATTCTCCCCGTGGGTTTCCTCCGGGTGCTCCGGTTTCCTCCCACACTCCAAAGACGTATATGTTTGTAGGTTAATTGGCTTGGTATAATTGTAAATTATCCCTAGTGTGTGAAGGGATAGGATAGCTGGGATCGCCAGTCAGAGCGGTGGGCCGAAGGGCCATGTTTCCCCAATGTATCTCTATATGAGAAAAAACCCAGCCGCAGGAGGGCAAGTTTAAAGTCCCAATGAGCTCGATATCGGCCGCCTCACCCAGCCAGGGTGCTTCATTTTTGGGGGGACTTCGGGGAGGAGGTTTCAAGTGCACTCTGGTCATTTTGTCCGGATTAAAGGAGGTGCTGGATCACCAGTTGCCAGAAAATCGGTGGCGGAGTATTATTGTTTGTTTTTTCTGTGTATGTATGTGTGCGTGTAAAAACAAGTAAGAATCTCACTATTCTATCTGGGACATCTATCTTATACTATTAAAACTCTGTGTGTGTGGTTGTATGTCAGATTCGGCCTTTGATTCCTTGGTCCGCCAGCACCACACTCTGAAACTCCGTGATTTTTTCCATTTCGCTAGCTAATTCACTTTTACATTCACTCATGCACTTCCCAAAACATTTGGACATGTTTATTTACACGTTTTAAAAAATAAAATCCTCCCTCCACCCCTCCCCCCCCCCCCCCACCCCCGTACTCGGGGTCTGAAGCACGTTCGGAAACCAGACCCAACGGGTCTGCACTTGGTCTAGTAGAACAATAAAACACTCTTGATTCTCAGACTTGTATTTTAAAACCCAAACTTTCTGTGACCAAACTTCTCATGGTGTGGAAACAGGCCCTTTGACTCAACTTGCCCACACCGGCCAGTATGTCCCAACTACACTAGTCCCTCTAACTGTTTCTTAAAACGTTGGGATAGTCCCAGCCTCAACTATCTCATTGTGTCCTCTGATCTATTGCAGGTTGTGTCCACATCATGGCCATGTCGGGGGATATTACGGATCAGATACAAAACGATCTATTAAACTGCAAGATCTGCCTCAGTAGGTTCATACAGCCCAAGATGCTGCCTTGTGCCCACACCTACTGCCAGGGGTGCCTGGAGAAGATGGTTAGGTCAGACCGGAAGCTGCAGTGCCCGGAGTGCAGGGAAGTGTTTGACGTGAGAGGTGGCGTCAGCAAACTCAAGACCAACTTTCACATTAACAGTCTGATGGATATCATCAAGAGCAAGGAGAATGAGAAGGTGGTCTGCAGTTGGTGCGCGACAGCTGGTCGCCGTGAGACTCCCGCCGTGGCTCGGTGTAAAACCTGCCTCAAGTGCCTCTGCCCGCCTTGCAAACTCACCCACGGGACTGCCAACCCACGCCACGTGCTGGAGGTTCTGCCCGGTCACATCGCCGGCCCTTGCGAGGTAGAGACAAGGATGCAGAAGATGATCTACTGCCAGAGCCACCCAGGAACCCTGGTGGACCATCTCTGCAACACCTGCAACAGCGTGATCTGCAGCAGTTGTTCCTCGCACGCCCACGCCAAGCACTCGAAGGTGTCCCTGGCCAAGGCAGGGGCCACAGCTAGACCCACGGTGATGAATCTCATGGAGAGACTGAAGACTGAAACGTAGTCGCTGGTCCAACAGGAAGACGACATCATCCAGGCAATGGAGGGGATGAAGGCGACGGAAAGATCTCTGATGTCTATGATGGAGTGCACCCTAGCCGAGGTCATAAACAACTTGATAAAACAGGGCGACACCATCAAGGACACGCTCTCCAGTTACGTCAGGGAGCAGGAAGAATTGTACAAGGTCGCGCGGGATGATATTCAGCTCAAGATCAAGAAGGTGAAGGACACCAGGGAATTTTCCCAGGGGGTCCTGGATTCTGGTAAAATGAGGCAAATAGTCTGCCTGCGGTCCGTCGTGGAAGACCAGATCGATGGACTCCAAGCGCCGAGGGTCCCAGACAACAAGAAGACCCGCCCCAGCCTGACCGTCAACGAGTCGCTCAAGAGCATGCTGTCTCACTCCAACCTTTTCAGCGTCACCTTCGGCGAAGACTCGGCCACCAAGATCCTGGCCGCTCCAGCGAAAAGCAAGCCGCGCAAGAGCCCGGCGAAAAACCCACTATCCTACACACCCCACCCCCAACCCAGGCAGAGGGCGTGGAATCTACATTGCTTCAACACGTTGCTGGGTGGTGACTTGTGTGTTCGGAACCTGACGGGCGTCAGCGTCTCCAGCGACGGCATCATCGTGGTGGCGGACCAAGCCAATTCCCTTCTGAAATGCTTCACCGACTACGGGCACTTCACCGCGACCATCTCACTGCCGGACGATGACGAACCATGCAGTGTTGCCATCTTTGATGACACCATCACCTGCTCATCTGGGAACCGGCTGTACATGCTGGACATGGACGGGACCATGCAGAGGAAGCTCTTGCTCCGCGGCTCCGAGTCCGTCTACCACCTCGCTGCCTACCGGGATAAATACGTGGCGGTGAACGAGGGCTCCATGTGCTCCCTCTCCCTGTACGACATCAACGGGAAGATGGTTGACAGAGTGAAGCCGTGCGGCTACGAAGGGGGGCGCTTCCTCTTCCTCGCCATCAACAGCGACGAGCGGTTCATCGTGGCCGACTACGGCAAGAAGTGCATCCTGATCTTCGACAGGGATGGCTGCGTCATGGCCAAATGTGACCAGGTCACCATGAACGGGGTGGGTCAGGCGATCAATCCCTACAGCATCTGCACGGACAAAGACGACAATATTCTGGTCACCGAGCAGAACCGGATCCTCTTGTTGTGGCCCAGCGGGGACTTCCGTGAGGAGCTGCTGACCACTGCCGACGGCCTTCTCAAACCACGCATCATCACCGTCGACAATTGCAACAACCTGGTCGTCACCCAAGGCAACGGGTTCATCACCGTGTACCAGCTGGACCTCTCTTAGTGCATCGGTGACAGGAGCACAACTAAGCCACTCGGCCACTCCACTATTCAGTCATGGCTGAACTCTCATTCCCTCCTAACCCCTTCTGCCATCTCCCCATCACCCCTGACACCCATACTAATCAGGAATCTATCTGTCTCTGCCTTGAAAATACCCATTGGCGGCCTCCTGTGGCGCAGCGGGTATGGAGTTTGCACGTTCTCCCTGCCACCACGAGGTTTTCCTCCCGCATCCCAAAGACGTGCGGGTTTGTAGGTTAATTGGCCCACTAGATTGCCCCTAGTGTTGGGAGTGGATGAGAATTTAGGATAACATAGAACTAGTGTGAACATGTGATCGATGGTCAGCATGGACTCAGTGCTTAAAGTGACATGGGCAGGCATGTGGATATGCTGGAAATTGAGGGATATGGGCCAGGTACAGGTAGATTAGATTAGTATATTTTGGCATTATATATTTCGCCCATTAACCCTGCTTTCTGTGGCAATGAATTACACAGATTCACCACCCTCTGAATAAAGAAATTCATCCTCATCCTTTTATTCGGAGCCCGTGGCCTCTGGTCTTGGACTCCCCCACTAGTGGAAATATCCTCTCCACATACACTGAATTCCGGCCTCCAGCGAGTACAGGCCAAGTGCCATCAGACGCTCATCATACGTGAACCCACTCATTCCTGAGATCGTTCTCGTAATCCTCCTCTGGACCCTCTCCAACACCTCCACATCCCTCCTTGGATGCGGGGTACAGAACTGCTCACAATACTCCAAATGCGGCCCGACCCGCGCCTTCTAGACTCTCAGCATTACCTCAGAGTGGACCACCTTCTGAAGTTTCACTCGTGTGGCGCTGAGTATGTCAGTGACTGTGCTATGTTAGGGAGCGGTCCTTGACATCTAGGCTGTATTTTGAGTCGAGCTCAGAGCAGTCGACCTGTGCACAGGATATTTTTAAGGCAGATTTTTAGATCGACAGATTCTCGATTAGTACGGGTGTCGAGAAAGCAGGGGAAAGTGGATGAGAGGGAAAGATGGATCAGCCTTGTTTGAACGGCGGAGTAGACTCGATGGGCAGAATAGCCAGCGCAGTGATAGACTTGCTTCCCAACAGCGTCAGAGACCCAGGTTTGATCCTGTCTATGGGCGCTGTCTATGGAGTTTGCAAGTTCTCCTCGTGATCACGTGGGTTTTTTCCAGGTGCTCTGGTTTCCTCCAAAACTCTAAAGACGTACAGGGAGAAAATAATTGTCACTAGTGTGTAGGATACTCCTAGTGTATGGGGTGATCGCCGGTCGGCACAGACTTGGTGGGCCGAAGGGCCTGTTTCCGCACTATACCTCTGAGGTCTAAAATTGTGAGGTCCAAACACATGGAGATGTTCTTTGGGTTCTGGGTTTGGTTAGAGGTGAGCAAGCTTCACTTTTTACCGTGGTACATCTGACGGTGTTTCTTTGGTGTTCACATTTAGATGCTGTGATTGGTTCATATTCCAGCATCTGTTTGAAAGGGCGGCACAATGACGCAGCTGTAAAGCTGCTATCTCACAGCTCCAGAGACCCGGGTTCGATCCCGACTGCGGTGCCGCCTATGTGGAGTTTGGACCTTCTCCCTGTGACCGTGTGGGTTTTCTCCGGGTGCTCCCACATCCCAAAGACGTACGGGTTTGTTGGCTAATTGGCTGCTGTATATTGCCCCTAGAGTGTGGGACATAGATCTGGTGTCAACGGGTCGATCGATGGTCGACGCGGTCTCGGTGGGATGACGGACCTGTTTCCATGCTGTATCTCCAAACTCTAAATATCCCACCATTGTACTAAAGAGCTGAGGGTTCACCACAGGTAGTTTGGATTTCACCATGGGATTGCTGGAGAGATCATTCATAGGCATTACTCATCCATTTAGGATTCCTGTGGACCAACACTACCAACGATAATGATGAGATGTAAACAAATGCACTCATACAATACAAGTTTACTTCAGTAAGGATCATTGAGGATATAGGGAAAGCTTTTGATTATTAAATCAAATAAGCTTTGCAAAGAGATGTAAAGCAGCTGCCTCACAGCGCCAGAGACCCGGGTTTGATCCCGCTGACCAGTGCTGCCTGTGCGGAATTTGCACGTTCTCCCTTTGACCGCGTGGGTTTTCTCCCACATTCTAAAGATGTGCAGGTTTGTCGGTTAATTGGCTTTTGTGAATTATAAGATGCGAAACTGGGATAACATTGAACTCGAGTGGACGAGTAATTGATGGTCAGCGTGGACTTGATGGGCTGAAGGGCCAGTTTGCACACTGTATCTCTCTTGCACACTGCTGCTCTCTCTTCACATTGTGTTTTTGATTTTTTGTTTTTGGACTGAATCTGTTTTTAGTTTGTGTTTCTGTGATGTCTTTATTATTTATTTTATTCTGATTATATGTTTATATTCCTGTTAATCTATGTAAGGTGTCCTTGAGATGTCTGAAAGGCGCCCAATAAATAACATTTATTATTATTATTATTGTATCTCTAAACTGAACGCAATATTACTGACCAAGTCTTGGTTAAAGTCCACATTGCACTATGATTAAGAGTCTCAACCCAAAAAGTCACCAATTCCTTTTCTCCAGAGATGTTGTCTGACCCGCAGTTATTCCAGCTTTTTTGTGTCTCTCTTTGATATTTGATTAGCTCTCAAGCATGGCAGTCCCCAATTAATCTAATCATATTTGTGATTTATGTTTATAGTGTGAGTACAAGAGCTGATCAAAATGTCGTTTTCATACAAGCTAAAAAAAACTAATCATTCCATTCGATCCAATCTCTTGTTTGCCTCAATGTGCTCTTTCATTGTTGTAATTAGAAAATTAAATAAACTTTTATGAAGTTCTTTAACAACAGTGTGTTTCCTGTGTTTGTATAGAGTGGTGACATATCTACACTGGCTGTGTCCATCTGTGTCAGGCTGCTGCATTTGGTCAAAAGCATCTTCAAGTAACATTGGGCAGAATTTTTACTCTCCATACATTTCTGGAAGACATGGATGGCTGATCTCTGGGTCAGACAGCATCTCTGCGAAATCGTTAACTGGAAAGGGTGCTGAGAAGATTTACAGGGACGTTACCAGGACTCGAGGTGCTTGTGCTACAGGAAGAGGTTGGACAGGCTAGGACTTTATTACATGGAACACAGTAGGATGAGGGGTGATCTTATAAGAGGTGTACAAAATCATGAGGAATAGATCTGGTCGCAGAGGGTCTCTTGCCCAGAGTATGGGGGATTTGAGGACCGGGAGGCATCGGTTTATGGTGAAGGGGAAATTATTTAATAGGAATCTGAGAAGTAACGTTTTCACACAAAGGGTGCTGGGTGTAGGGAACGAGCTGCCGGAGGAGGTAGTTGAAGGGTCTCGACCACGTAACGTCACCCTTTCCTTCTCTCCAGAGATGCTGCCAGAGCCGCTGAGTTCCTCCAGCACGTTGTGTCTATCTACGGCGTCAACCACCTGCAGTTCCTTGCTCTCCAGCGTAAACAAGCTGGGTTCTCATTGAGTACACACACACGCACACAAACACACTAAGTGAGACATAAAGGGCAGCGAGGCGGAGAGACCGGCTGCCCCGCCTCTGTCTCTCAGTTCGCTGTTCATTTTCTCGCCTCGCAGCAGAGACGTGGACCTCCACACACACTCACCACCAAAGATCGTCTTTGCTCACCACCACCCCAGCTCAGGTGAGTGACATGCTGCAGAGGGCGACTGGCGGGGGGGGGGGGGGGGGGGGCTCAGAGGGAGGGAGTGAGGTTGAGATAGGATGTAAGAGCGTGTTTTTAAATCTCCAGGCGCCGGGACATCCGCGTCACTGCGGTGAGCTAGGAAATCGGGCCCATCACACGGCGCTGTGATGTTGCCCAGTCTCTGGTTGGGGCGGGAGGGAAGAGGAGAGGAGGGAAAGGGAAGGTCGGGGTGGAGATGGGAGGGGTGGGCAGGAAATGGTAGGGTAGGGGAGAAGAAGAGAGAGGAGGGGAGGGAAGAAGAAGAGAGGAGAGAGCAGCGATGGGAGTATGTTAACACACAAGGTTCATAGATGAAACGGGGTCTTTGCGTGACTTACTTTGGGAACCAAGTGTCACCTCTCCCGGGCAATGACACTCATTACCACCTGGTCCTCGGCTGTTCGCTGGTGGAAGCGTTTTAAACCACTGTATATTTAAAGGGGCTGTTCAACAACAATGTCGCCGTGTCATTACTTTCACTTTCCATTCTGGAATCTCTCTCACTCTAAGTTTCGTTTCTAGCTGGGGTAAATCACAGCTCATGCAGTTTGGGTTGGAGATACAGCATATAAATAGCCCCTTCGGCCCACCGAGTCCATGCTAACAATCGATCACTCATTCACACACACCTCCAGATTCAGGGACAGTTTCTTCCCAGCTGTTATCAAGCAACTGAATCACCTCGAACTATATTTGATCGGACTTTACTGGCTTTACCTTACACTAAACGTTATTCTCTTATCATGTATCGATTGCAATCATGTATCGTCTTTCCCTAACTGATAAGCACACAAAAGCCTTTACTGTACATGAACACTAAACTAAACTGAACTGAACAATAGTTCTATGTTATCCCAATTTCTCATCCACTCCCTACACACCGGGGGCAATTTTACAGAGGGCCAATTAACCCACAAACCCGCATGTCTTTGGGATGCGGGAGGAAACCGGAGTACCTGGAGTAAACCCACGCGGTCACTGGGAGCACGTGCAAACTCCACACAGATACCACCCATCGTCAGGATTGAACCTGGGTCTCTGCCGCTGTGAGGCAGAACAGCGCTGCGCCACCGTGCTGCCCTTTGTACATTATAACCTCTGAAGAAATTACTCTGAATACAAAAGAAAAATCTTTTAGAATATTTTAACAGTGGTGCACCTGGTTCTCCAGGTTCGATCCTGACTACGTGGTCCTAGGGAGAACATGCAACTCCACACAGAGATCGCCCGTGGTCGGGATGAAACCCAGGGACTCTGGCACTGTGAGGCAGCTGCACCTCTGTGCTGCCTAGTTGTGTGGAATGGATGGGCTCTGATCTAAACAATTACAGGTCCACCACCGATTTCCCAGCACCCTTGGTTCCAGAGCCTTGCCGGATGATCCGTTTTGCCAGACCAACAGAGGCGTCTAACGGTCTTGGAACATTCCGCCTAGGCCGCCGGGGGTCCGCAAAGTCTGCCTTGGAAGCCATCTATGGGAACGGGTCTGCCGGCTCTGACTGGGCTGGAGTAAGTGGTGGCACGATGGCACAGCGGTAGAGTTGCTGCCTCACAGCCCCAGAGACCCTGGTTCGATCCTGACCACAGGTGCAGTCTGTACAGAGTTTGTAGGTTCTCCCCGTGGGTTTCCTCCGGGTGCTCCGGTTTCCTCCCACACTACAAAGACGTACATGTTTGTAGGTTAATTGGCTTGGTATAATTGTAAATTATCCCTAGTGTGTGAAGGGATAGGATAGCTGGGAACGCCAGTCGGCACAGTGGGCCGAAGGGCCGTGTTTCCGCAATGTATCTCTATATGAGAAAAAACCTGGCCGCAGGAGGGCAAGTTTGATCGGCCGTGAAAGTCCCAATGAGGTCGATATCGGCCGCCTCACTCAGCAAGGGCGCTTCATTTTCGGGGGGGACTTCCAGGAGGAGGTCTCAAGTGCGCTCTGGTCATTTTGTCCGGATTAAAGGAGGTGCTGGATCACCAGTTGCCAGAAAATCGGTGGTGGAGGTTTTCTGTGTATGTGTGTGTGCGTGTAAAAACAAGTAAGAATCTCACTATTCTATCTGGGATATATGACAATAAAACACTCTTGATTCTCAGACTTGTATTTTAAAACCCAAACTTTCTGTGACCAAACTTCTCATGGTGTGGAAACAGGCCCTTTGACTCAACTTGCCCACACCAGCCAATATGTCCCAACAACATTAGTCCCTCTAACTGTTTCTTAAAACGTTGGGATAGTCCCAGCCTCAACTACCTCATTGTGTCCTCTGATCTGTTGCAGGTTGTGTCCACATCATGGCCATGTCGGGGGATATTACGGATCAGATACAAAACGATCTATTAAACTGCAAGATCTGCCTCAGTAGGTTCACGCAGCCCAAGATGCTGCCTTGTGCCCACACCTACTGCCAGGGGTGCCTGGAGAAGATGGTTAGGTCAGACCGGAAGGTGCAGTGCCCGGAGTGCAGGGAAGAGTTTGATGTGAGAGGTGGCGTCAGCAAACTCAAGACCAACTTTCACATTAACAGTCTGATGGATATCATCATGAGCAAGGAGAACGAAAAGGTGGTCTGCAGTTGGTGCGCGACAGCTGGTCTCAGAGAGATTGCCGCCGTGGCTCGGTGTAAAACCTGCTTCAAGTGCCTCTGCCCGCCTTGCAAGCTCACCCACGGGACTGCCAACCCACGCCACGTGCTGGAGGATCTGCCCGGTCACGTCGCCGGCCCTTGCGAGGCAGAGACAAAGATGCAGAAGATGATCTACTGCCAGGGCCACCCAGGAACCTTAGTGGACTATCTCTGCAACACCTGCAACAGCGTGATCTGCAGCAGTTGTTCCTCGCATGCTCACGCCAGGCACTCGAAGGTGTCCCTAGCCAAGGCAGGGACCACAGAGAGACCCACGGTGATGAATCTCATGGAGAGACTGAAGACTGACACGCAGTCGCTGGTCCAACAGGAAGACGACATCATCCAGGCAATGGAGGGGATGAAAGCGACGGAAAGATCTCTGATGTCTATGATAGAGTCCACCCTGGCCGAGGTCATAAACAACTTGATAAAACAGGGCGACACCATCAAGGACACGCTCTCCAGTTACGTCAGGGAGCAGGAAGAATTGTACAAGGTCGCGCGGGATGATATTCAACTCAAGATCAAGAAGGCAACGAACACCAGGGAATTTTCCCAGGGGGTCCTGGATTCTGGTAAAATGAGGGAAATAGTCTGCCTGCGGTCCGTCGTGGAAGAACAGATCGATGGACTCCAAGCGCCGAGGGTCCCGGATGACAAGAAGACCCGCCCCAGCCTGACCGTCAACGAGTCGCTCAAGAGCATGCTGTCCCACTCCAACCTTTTCAGCCTCACCTTCGGCGAAGAATCGGCCGCCAAGGCGATGGCCGCTCCAGCGAATAGCAAGCCGCGCAAGAGCCCGACGAAAAGCCCACTGGCCTACACTCCCCTCCCCCAACCCAGGCAGAGGGCGTGGAATCTACATAGCTTCGACACGGAGCTGGGTGGTGACGAGTACGATCCGAAGCTGACGGGCGTCAGCGTCTCCAACGATGGCATCATCGTGGTGGCGGACGAAGAAAATTCCCTTCTGAAATGCTTCATCGACTGCGGGGACCATACCATAAGTATCTCACTGCCGGACGATGACGAACCATGCAGTGTTGCCATCTTTGACGACACCATCGCCTGCTCGTCTGGGAACCAGCTGTACATGCTGGACATGGACGGGACCATGCAGAAGAAGCTCTTCCTCCGAGGCTCCGAGTCCGTCTACCCTCTCGCCGCCTACCAGGATGAATACGTGGCTGTGAGTGAGGGGTCCATGTGCTCCCTCTCCCTGTACAACATCAACGGGCAGGTGCTCGACAGGGTGAAGCCGTGCGGCTATGAAGGGGGGCGTTTCCTCTTCCTCGCCGTCAACGGCGACGAGCAGTTCATTGTGACCGATTGCAGCAAGAAATGCATCCTGATCTTCGACAGGGGCGGCTATGTCTTAACCACCTGCGACCAGGTCACCATGAACGGGGTGGTTCAGGCAATCAATCCCTACAGCATCTGCACGGACAAAGACGACAATATTCTGGTCACCGAGCGGAACCGGATCCTCTTGTTTTGGTCCAGCGGGGACTTCCGCGAGGAGCTGCTGACCACTGCCGACGGCCTTCACAAACCACGCGTCATCACCGTCGACAATTGCAACAACCTGGTCGTCACCCAAGGCAACGGGTTCATCACCGTTTACCAGCTGGACCTCTCTTAGTGCATCGGTGACAGGAGCACAACTAGACCGCTCAGCCCATCAAGTCCACTCCGCCATTCAATTATGGCTGATCTCTTTCCAATCTAACCCCCTTCTCCTAACCTCTCCCCATCACCCCTGACTCCCGTACTAATCAGGAATCTATCTGTCTCTGCCTTGAAAATACCCATTGACTTGGCCTGCACAGACTTCTGTGGCGCAGCGGGTATGAAGTTTGCACGTGCTCCCTATGAACGTGAAGATTTCCTCCACATCCCGAAGACGTACGGGTTTGTAGGTTAATCGGCCCTCTGTAGATTGCCCCCAGTGTGTAGGGAGTGGATGAGAATTTGGGAAAAACATGGAACTAGGTAACATGGGATAACATGGAACTATTCAGAGGCTGTGGCATCTGGTCCTTGACTCTCCCACTAGTGGAAACATCCTCTCCACATCCACTCTTTCACTATTTGGTAAGTTTCAATTAGGTCCCGTCCTCCCCCCCCCCCCCCCTCCTTATAAACTCCAGCAAGTACAGGTCCAGTGCCATCAGGTGCTCATCATATGTGAACCAATTAATTCCTGGGATCGTTCTCATAATCCTCCTCTGGACCCTATCCCGCCTTGGATGTGGGGCAAAGAACTGCTCACAATACTCCAAATGCGGTCCAACCAGCGCCTTCAAGAGCCTCCGTATTACCTAAGCGTGGACCTCCCTACTGAAATTTCACACATGTGGCGCTGAGTATGTCAGTGACTGTGCTATGTTAGGGACCTGTCCTTGACATCCAGGCTGTATTTTGAGTCGAGCTCAGAGCAGTCTATCTGTGCACAGGATATTTTTAAGGCAGATTTTAAGATCGACAGATTCTCGATTAGTACCGGTGTCGAGAAAGCAGGAGAAATGGGATGAGAGGGAAAGATGTAACAGCCCCGATTTAATGGCGGAGTAGACTCGATGGGCAGAATAGTCAATGCAGTGATAGACTTGCTTCCCTACAGCGTCAGAGACCCAGGTTTGATCCTGTCTACGGGCGCTGTCTACGGAGTTTGCAAGTTCTCCCTGTGATCACGTGGGTTTTCTCTGGTTTCCTCCAAAACTCTAAAGACGTACAGGGAGAAAATAATTGTCCCTAGTGTGTAGGATAATCCTAGTGTACGGGGTGATCGCTGGTTGGCACGGAATTGGTGGGCTGAAGGGCCTGTTTCCGCGCTGTAACTCTAAAGTCTCAAATGGTGAGGACCAACCACATGAAGATGTTCTTTGGGTGCTGGCTTTGGTTAGAGGTGAGCAAGCTTCACTTTTTACCGTGGTACATCTGACGTTTCTTTGGTATCCACATTTAGATGCTGTAATTGATTCATATTCCAGCATCTGTTTGAAAGGGTGGCACAATGACGCAGCTGTAAAGCTGCTATCTCACAGCTCCAGAGACCCGGGTTCGATCCCGACTGCGGTGCCGCCTATGTGGAGTTTATACCTTCTCCCTGTGACCGTGTGGGTTTTCTCCGGGTGCTCCCACATCCCAAAGACATACGGGTTTGTAGGCTAATTGGCTGCTGTATATTGCCCCTGGAGTGTGGGACATAGATCTAGTGTGAACGGGTCGATCGATGGTCGACGCAGTCTTGGTGGGATGACGGACCTGTTTCCATGCTGTATCTCTAAACTCTAAATATTCCAGCGTTCCAGTTTTTGTAATTTAGCCATTCGTTTAAAATCCGTTTAAAACTGCATTGCTCCCATGTGTTTGATGGCGGTGACTATCTGCTTACTCTTCACCCTCCCACCATTGTACCAAAGAGCTGAGGGTTTACCGCAGGTAGTTTGGAGTTCACCATGGGATTGCTGGAGAGATCACTCATAGGCATTACTCATCCATTTAGGATTCCTGAGGATCAACACTACCAACGATAATGATGAGATGGTTAAAAGATGTAAACAAATGCACTAATACAATACAAGTTTACTTCAGTAAGGATCATTGAGGATATAGGGAAAGCTTTTGATTATTAAATCAAATAGTTAACATTTAATATGCTTTGCAAAGAGATGTAGAGCAGCTGCCTCATAGCGCCAGAGACCCGGGTTCGATCCCACTGACAGGTGCTGCCAGTGTGGAGTTTGCACGTTCTCCCTGTGACTGTGTGGGTTTTCTCCGGGTGCTCCGGTTTCCTCCCACATTCTAAAGATGTCCAGGTTTGTCGGTTAATTGGCTTTTGTGAATGGCCTCTAGTGTGTAGGATGCGAATTGGGATAACATTGAACACAATTGGGCGTTTGGTTAGTGGTCAGCATGAAGTTGATGGGCTGAAGTGCCTGTTTGCACACTGTATCTCTAAACGAAACGCAATGTTATAGCAATGTTATAAACTTTTGAGATTTTAAAAACCAAGTCTGCAATTTATCCCATCAGATAAAGCATAAAAAGAAGTTTAATTTGACACCTAATTCACTTTCATATCTTTAGTATTAAAAATGTTATAGCCATTTTCATACTCGGAAATTAGCAACTTGTTCCCTATTGCTTTTCCATTGACTTAACACAAAAGCTGTGATCGAGGACAGTCAAAAGCCCATGACTTTCTTAAAAATTAAGAGAACTGAATGAAATTTTCAGTTATTATAGATTGAAGCATTCTGAAACAAATATAAAACAGCTTACTTGGATGAACTGAAATTAAAGCATATAATTAGCTAATTATCTAATTGTAGCTAATTACAAAATTGACCGTTGTGATGGAAATAGCAATAAACACCCAGACTGCCTTGAAAATTCAAAAATGTGATATTCTCAAGATCAGAACTTTAATATTATTGTATTATATACTGTAAGTCCGTAACAGATAGGTAAATAAATTAAAATTTCTAGCAATAGACCAAGTCTTTATGGAGAAGATCAGTTGCTAGCTGGTATCATATCATAATCAATAGCATCATCATACTCCTCAGATTGTAACCAATAAGCAACTCTGTACACCTTGTTTTTCCTCAACTTTTCAATTTTGGCATTGTAACCTACAAGTTTTTGCTCTTCAAACCATACACAACATCCCTTTGAAGAAGGGTTTCGGCCCGAAACGTCGCCTATTTCCTTCGCTCCATAGATGCTGCTGCACCCGCTGAGTTTCCCCAGCAATTTTGTGTACCTTCGATATTCCAGCATCTGCAGTTACCTGTTGAACACATGATCCCTTTCTGCCTACTACTTTCCCATTACGAATGTCCTGTAGATTCCATTTCTTAAGAAAAGGATATTTTTTTTAAATAGCCTAAGTATCCAAATAACAAACTAATCCCATTCACACAAGAATTCACAATATAACATGATTTTTAAATCTCACTGTCATTAATTTATATGCCAGATGGAAGAAATGTAATGTTTAAGTCCCATAAATTAATCTAGAAACATCCACTCAATATAATCAAAATTATTATTTTTTGCGCAATAGATGTGGCTAAAACTATTGTGTATATTTAGTATAAAAATATTGACTATGGATAGACAATAACACAAAGTATAGACAATTTAGATGCTCTTATGACATGATTGTCCAAAAAAAAGCATATAAATCATCATGCGAGTGGGTGTTTCTCGAACGCGATCGATTGGAACTTTGCGCTTGCGGTGAATTTGAACCCCATATCTGCAGGAAAGACATGGCCGGTTCCTATGGGGCCCAAATAACATTTTCGCAACGTAAAATTAGATTAAAGCCATCCCAAGAAGCAAGATTACATGTAAAATAGACGACTTACCCTTTGATTTGTCCTGTCATTACGATACGTCACGTTGTAGGCGTTCAAAGTCGCATTTTATTTTAATCCAATTATTAAATTGTCCAGCGATTCAAAAAAAAAAACAGGAGCGGAAGTCCGATCGATTTTTCTTCATCAGCTAGCAGCCCTAAGAAATCCCTCTCTGACAAGCAGTACAAAACTGCATTTTAATTCCGCCTCCCCCCCCCCCCTCAAAGGCGCTAAAGTCGGCCAGTGGCAGAACTGCAGCGCCGCTGAAGGTAGGTTTTGTAACATCACTAAATATTACTGAACAAGTCTTGGTTAAAGTCCACATTGCACTTTGATTAAGAGTCTCGACCCGAAAAGTCACCAATTCCTTTACACCAGAGATCTTTGATTAGCTCTCCAAAGCATGACAGTCACCAATTAATCTAATCATATTTGTGATTTATGTTTATAGTGTGAGTACAAGAGCTTATCAAAATGTCATATTCATACAAGCTAAAAAAAACCTAATCATTCCATTCTATCCAATCTCTCGTTTGCCTCAATGTGCTCTTTCGTTGCTGTAATTAGAAAATTAAATAAACTTTTGAAATAAATGAGTTTCTCCCGTGAGTTTGTATAGAGTGATGACATATCTACACTGGCTGTGTCCAGCTGCGTCAGGCTGCTACATTTGGTCAAAAGCAACTTCAAGTAACATTGGGCAGAATCTTTACTCTTCAAACAACATTTCTGGAGGACATGGATGGCTGATCTATGGGTCAGGCAGCATCTCTACGAAAACATTAAGCTGGAAAGGGTGCTGAGAAGATTTACAAGGACGTTGCCAGGACTCGAGATGCCTGAGCTACAGGAAGAGGTTGGACAGGCTAGGACTTTATTCCCTGGAGCACATGCGGATGAGGGGTGATCTTATAAGAGGTGTACAAAATCATGCGAGGAACAGATTGGGTAGACGCACAGGGTCTCTTGCCCAGAGTATGGGGGAATTGAGACCAGGGGGCATAGGTTTAAGGTGAAGGGCAAATTATTTAATAGGAATTTGAGGGGTAACTCTTTCGCACAAAGGGTGGTGGGTGTATGGAACGAGGCGCTGGAGGAGGTAGACTGAAAGTCACAGGAAAGGGAAACGTAAGATATAGACGATGATGTAGACAGATATAGAACAAATGAATGAAAGATATGCAAAGAAGTAACAATGATAAAGGAAACAGGTCATTGTTAGCTGTTTGTTGGGTGAGAACGAGAAACTGGCATGGCTTGGGTGGGGAGGGGGATAGAAAGAGAGGGGGGATGCCGGGGTTACTTGAATTCAAAGAAATCAACCTTCATACCACTGGGTTGAAAGCTGCCCAAGCGAAGTATGAGAGGGGGTGCAGCGTAGGTTCATGAGGTTAATTCCCGGGATGGCAGGACTGTCATATGCTGATAGAATGGAGCTGCTGGGCTTGTACACTCTGAAATTTAGGTTGAGAGGGGATCTTATTGAAACATATAAGATTATTAAGGGTTTGGACACACTAGACGCAAGAAACATGTTCCCGATGTTGGGGGAGTCCAGAACCAGGGGCCGCAGTTTAAGAATAAGGGGTAAGCCATTTAGAACGGAAATGAGGAAAAACGTTTTCACTCAGAGGGTCGTGAATCTGGAATTCTCTGCCTCGGAAGGCAGTGGAGGTCAATCCTGTGCTTTCAAGAGAGAGTTGGATAGAGCCCTTAAAGATAGGGGATATGGGGAGAAGGCGGGAACGGGGTACTGAGTGTGGGGATGATCAGCCATGATCACAGTGAATGGCTCGAAGGGCCGAATGGCCTACTCCTGCACCTATTGTCTAATCCTGCCATCTCCATCTACATCTCCAGCGGAGACGAAACTGTCCATCTCAGCATCACTCAACTCTCGGGTTTCTAGACAGAAGTACGGTAGGAACAGCCTTTAAAGTAAAGAAGAGTCCATCACCAAGGTGTAGTGAATTGCTCTTTTGTTGCGTGCTATCCAGTCAGAGAAAAGACTACATGATTACAATCAAGCTGTTCACAGTGTACAGTGTTTAAGAAGGAACTGCAGATGCTGGAAAATCGAAGGTACACAAAAAAGCTGGAGAAACTCAGCGGGTGCAGCAGCATCTATGGAGCGAAGGAAAAAGGCAACGTTTTGGGCCGAAACCCTTCTTCAGACCAAAGATCCTATAGCGGAGCTCTGCTATAGGATCTTTGCTTCAGACTGATCGGAGGTGGGGGGGGCTAGGAGAAGAAAGAAAAAAGGAGGAGGAGCTCGAAGGCTGGGGGATGGGAGGAGACAGCAGGAAGGCTGAGGAAGGGGAGGAGACAGCAAGGACTAACAACATTGGGAGAATTCAATGTTCAAGCCCCCAGGATGCAGACTCCCCAAGCGGAATATGAGGTGCTGTTCCTCCAATTTCCGGTGTTGCTCGCTCTGGCCATGGAGGAGACCCAGGACAGAGAGGTCGGATATGGAGTGGGAGGGGGAGTTGAAGTGCTGAGCCACCGGGAGGTCAGGTTGGTTATTGTGGACCGAGCGGAGGTGTTCGGCGAAACGATCGCCAAGCCTCCGCTTGGTCTCACCGATGTAGATCTGCTTATCGTGTACAGTTACTGTGCAGTGGCGGACTGGGTCTAAAAATATTGGTTGCCAGGAGACAAAGGGGGCCCACTTGATATAGGGGTCCCACTTCATCAGGGGCCTACTTGATATAGCGGTCCCACTTCATCAGGGGCCTACTTGATATAGCGGTCCCACTTCATCAGGGGCCTACTTGATATAGCGGTCCCACTTCATCAGGGGCCTACTTGATATAGGGGTCCCACTTCATCAGGGGCCTACTTGCCATGCTCCATCTAACCGTCTCCATTTGAGGGTCACTTTTGGTGATTTTCAGATCGTCTTTTGTTTACCTCATATTAACCTGTGCACTTGACTGGCCTTACAACGGGTCCAGGGGTAAGTTTCCTTCTATTGTACAAACGACCCCACAGGTCGTCTATTCCCTTCATAAGCTTCAATTTACATTTTGCCGTCGAGTCAACGGCACAAAAGTTTGAACGCTCGCGGCAGCCGCGCCTGCGAAGTGCGCTCCCACTTGCCGGCCCCCGTCAACCGCGCCTGCGCAGTGCGCTCCCACTTGCCGGCCCCCGTCAGCCACGCTTGCGCAGTGCGCTCCCACTTGCCGGCCGCCGTCAGCCGCGCCTGCGCCGTGCGCTCCCACTGCACTCAGCGGTTGGGGGGAGGGGTCAACCGTCAACGGCCCAAGTTTGAACGCGGCCGCGCGCCGGCGCAGTGCGGGCCCCGTCAGCCGCGCCTGCGCAGTTGGGGAGAGGGTTGCCCGCCCGGGACCGCCATTTTCGCTGAGGATTGCCTCGTGCACAGGTGAGTGGTCGAATATTGAGCGCGGCAGTCGTCTACCTGAGGTATTTGAACCCATGCAAACGCCAGTGAGTAGACGGCCCGTGAACCCGTTGTGTCTATCTTCAATTTAAGTCAATATTATAGTTCCCGCGAAACGACGTTCCTCTCCCAGCCCGGACATCCTTGTGTCCCGGGGGCGCCTCCTGCAGCCGCTGGATGAAGGCATTATTCCCGCTTCACCCTCCAACCGGCCCTTGCTCCTCACGTCCGCCGTCTCCACCACCTGAGGAATTTGAACTCAAACAATCGGCAGTGATTTTTAAAGAATACCAGACGGCCCGTGGACTTCCTTCGATTTAAACCAGCGTCTGCAGTTCATCTGGCGTCACCACGGGTCGTCGTGAATATTCCTGCTCTGACTCCAGAGATGCTGAGTTACTCCAGCATTTTTTTGTGTGTCTCTCGTCGGTTTAAACCAGCATCTGCAGTTCTTCCCGCGTCACAACGGGGACCCAACGAACGGGTGTATTCTCCAGAGATGCTGCCTGACCCACTGCCCACCAGCACTTTGTGCCTTGTTGTTAGATGTAATCCAGCAGATGCCAATGCTTTGCAGTATGTTTAGGTGTGTGGCAGGAAGCTGAAGTCGTGTTAGATGTTTGGGTGAAGTTAGAGACCAGCATGTTTAACTGTGCTACAAAGACAGATGTATACAGCAATTTGTTCTTCCCACGCACAATTAAAGCATGGAATAATCTCCACCAAACTATAGTTACCCAACCAGATGCAACTAAATTTAAAGTAGCATTTTCTTCCCAATAACCCTTTCTGGCTTAATCCCTCCCTTCACCACCTCCAGTTTAAATTCCAGTTGGAATATTTTGGAGGACCAAGTAACCAAGAACCAAGGAGCTCTGGGCGCTTTAGAGAGAAAACTGACCCTGCCAGCGAACCACTCTCAAAAGCACATGCATACTTCCAGTGGTCGGTTAATTCTCTAAACTAAACGCAATGTTAGTGATTACTAACCAAGTCTTGGTTGAAGTCCACATTGCACTTTGATTAAGAGTCTCGACACCAAAAGTCACAAATTCCTTTTCTCCAGAGATGCTGTGTGACCCGCTGAGTTACTCCAGCTTTTTGTGTCTCTCTTTGGTCTTTGATTAGTTCTCAAGCATGGCAGTCGCCAATTAATCTATTTGTGATTTATGTTTATAGCGTGAGTACAAGAGCTTATCAAAATGTCGTTTTCCTACAAGCTAAAAAAATAACTAATCATTCCATTCGATCCAATCTCTCGTTTGCCTCAATGTGCTCTTTCGTTCCTGTAATTAAAAAATTAACTAAACTTTTATGATTTCTTAAACATCGGTGAGTTTCTCCTGTGAGTTTGTATAGGGAGGTTGCACGAAAGGTCACTGGGTCAGAGGGCTCGACGCACGGAGCCGCTAAATCCAACTGGAAGACATACGTCACTTCCGGTATATGTTATTAATGCTAGAAACGCGTACTTTCCTACCTGTTAAAAACCGCCAAAATGTTGTATTTTTGCGCTGAAAAAAATTGTGAAAGTTGGGGTAAGTGTGAGAGACATGTACCCAACTTCAGAATTCCAAACGTGAAGCGAAATGAAGGTATAGAGAAGCGAGAATTGAAGGGACTACAGCAGCTAAAATGTTTGGTAAACATTGAAAATATTGGGAATTATTGCGTTTGCTCACTGCAATTCATCAAGTAAAGCATTATTTGTGTTTTTTCTTGATTCCTTTTGGTATCTAAAAATTCTCAGAAGTGATAAATCTGGCTGTAAATTTTCCTTCAGGTGCGTTTTCATTTTGTATGTAAAAACCCACGAGAACCATGGGCGATTTAAAAAAATTACAGCCAGATTTATCACTTCTGAAACTTTTTAGATGCCAAAGGAATCAAGAAAAAACACAAATAATGCCTTACTGTTGATGAAATGCAGTGAGCAAACGGCCAATGTTCGCCAAGCACTCTGCCTGTTGTTGTCCTTGCGCTCTCGCTTCTATCTACCGACATTTCTCCTCACTTTTGGAATTCTGAAGTAGGCTAAATGTCTCACACACTTATCCCGATTTCCATAATTATTTACAGCGCAAAAATTGACAATTTCAGTGGGTTTTAACAGGCCCGCTACGCTGGAAACAATGGTAAGTGCCTACCTGCAGTTCATCGCGTGTAATCCATTTGGAGTAGCCTAGCAACAATACGGGTCATGGGTCGTGACCCGACTGCCGTGAAACCTCCCTATAGAGTGGTGACATATCTACACTGTCTGTGTCCAACTGCCTCAGGCTGCTACATTTGGTCAAAAGCATCTTCAGGTAACGTTGGGCAGAATCTTTACTCTTCAGCCAGCATTTCTGGATGGCTGATCTCCGGGTCAGGCAGCATCTCTGCGAAATCGTTAAACTGGAAAGGGTGCTGAGAAGATTTACGAGGACGTTGCCAGGACTCGAGGTGCCTGAGATACAGGGAGAGGTTAGACAGACCAGGACTTTATCATTGTTACTTTTTTACATATTTTTTTTAAATCGCAAACCATAAGTGGGTTTTGAATTACATTTTACTCAGATGCAAGCCAAGGAATGGCATAATTGTTAGCTGTTAATTGGACATAATCAACCTCAGCAAATTGACAATATCTTTGAAAGGGAGTGGGTGTTTAAGCTGTCAGGACATTTTATTATTTGCTAAAATATACATCTCATTAACATAATGATAGAAAACTTACTTTCCCACATACCACTCGTAAGTCTGGAGATTTTTTTAATGATAAATTTAGCTTCAGAAGCGTTTTCCTTTTGCATGTGAAAACCCACTTGAGACCTATGGGCGATTTTAAAATTTTACAGCCAGAATTATCACTTCTGAAACTTTTTAGATACCAAAGGAATCAAGAAAAACCACAAATAACGCCTCACTGTTGATGAAATGCAGTGAGCAAACGTGATAATTCCCAATATATTAAATCTTGATGTTTGCACGACCAATGTTCGCGCACCACTTTAGCTGTTGTCCCTTCAGCTGTCGCTTCTCTCCTCATTTTTGGAATTCTGATGTTGGATAAATGTCTCTCACGGTTACCCTGATTTCCACAATTATTTACAGCGCAAAAATTGACAATTTTGTCGAATTGTAACTGGTAAGAAAGTACATGTTTCCTGTGTTAACAGTGTATGCCGAGGCTGCCATGTCCTCCAGACGGATTGAGCTGCTCCATGCGTCACGCCCTTTGATCCAATGAAATTACGTGCAACCCCCCTATTACCTTTTCCTTTGAGGGTTGCCTTTGGCAATTTTCAGAACGCCTTTTTAATCTCATGCTTACCTGTGCAGTTAACTGGCCTCGCAACGGGTCCACGGGTAAGTTTCCTTCTATTTTACAAACGACTCCACACGTCATTTATTCCCGTCATAAATTTTAATTGACTTTCTGCCGTCAAGTCAACGGCACAAAAGTTTGAACGCGGCAGTTACGCTTGCGCAGTGTGCTCCCACTTGCCGGCCCCGTCACTCAGCCGCGCCTGCATAGTTGGGGGAAGGTTCAACCGTCAACGGTACATGTTTGAACGCGGCCGTCTGGCCTGTGCGGTTGGGGCGAGGGTTGCCTGCCTGGAACCGCCATTTTCGCTGAGAATTGCCTCTAGCACATGTGAGTGGTTGAATATTGAACGCAGCAGTCGACGACCTGAGGTATTTGAACTCATGCAAACAGCAGTGATTTTTAAAGAATAGACGGACAATAAATTAATATTATAGTTCCCGCGAAACTACATCCCCCTCCTCTCCTCTCCCCGCCCAGCCATCTTTGTGTCCCGGGGACTCCTCCTGCAGCCGAGCCTGAAGATGCTGGATGGAGGCATTAACACACTTCCCCCTCCTACTGGCCCGTGTTCCTCACGTCCGCCGTCTCC
Source organism: Amblyraja radiata (assembly GCF_010909765.2). Lineage (NCBI taxonomy): Eukaryota > Metazoa > Chordata > Chondrichthyes > Rajiformes > Rajidae > Amblyraja > Amblyraja radiata. The sequence continues at coordinate 7,748,561 of NC_045993.1, read as the reverse complement.
ACCACCTTGACCACCTGAGGAATTTGAACTCAAACAATCGGCAGTGATTTTTAAAGAATACTAGACAGCCTGTGGACCCGATTTAAACGGCCCGTGGACCCGATTTAAACCAGCATCTGCAGTTCATCTAGCGTCACAACGGGCCCACGGGACGTCGTGAATATTCCTGCTCTCCAGAGATGCTGAGTTAAGGGCCTGTCCCACTTGTACGACCTAATTGTCGACCTCTGCCGAGTTTGCCCTTGACGTACTCGCAGCTAGGTCGCCACGAGATCATGGGAGGTCTTTGTAACTCTTCCTCATGCTCGTGAGTGGTCTCCGTGTACTCGTGGCCTCAAGTAGGTTGCAGCGTTTTTTCCAACCTGATTTAAAAATGTCCATGAGTAATAGGTCGGCATAGATCATCCAAGTGGGACAGGGGTTTTACTCCAGCATTTTGTGTATGTCGGCGATTTAAACCAGCATCTGCAGTTCTTCCCTCGTCACAACGGGGAACCAACGAACGGGTGTATTCTCCAGAGATGCTGTCGGACCCACTGGCCTCCTCCAGCACTTTGTGCCTTGTTAGATATATTCCAGCAGGTGCCAATGTTTTGAAAGCATGTTTAGTGTGTGGCAGGAAGCTGAAGTTGGGGTCATGTTTGATGCTTGGGTGAAGTTGGAGACCAGCATGTTTAACTGTACAATCGGAGCTATCGGCACTTTTGAGAGAAAACTGACCCTGCCGGCAAACCACTCTCAAAATCACATGCACACTTCCAGTGGTCAGTTAATTCTTGCTGATTATTGATCCCATTTCCAACTACTAACTGTTTGCTGTCACCAACCTCCATGCATACTCTAAAAAAGTTGAGATCAGCTAAGATCAAAGTTGAGATCACATATTTCTTTCACCTGCTGAATTTGCTTATAGGCGTGACCCACTTAGGCGATTTTTAAGGCGAATGTCAAGTCACTGGCAGTCGCCTGTAAAACCGGCGACTAGAATGACAACTGTCAGAGTGGAACACACACACACACACACATCGCTTCCTTCACCAGCCCGCATAGTCTCCTGCAGTCGCCTAAAAAGTCACCTAAGTGGGACAGGCCAATTAGGAAGTATATTTTCTAATGATACAAATGGATGTCTTTAAATCTTCGAGATTAAGATGCCCGGCAACTCTCCCCCAACTGCGCGGGCGTGGCTGATGGGGTTCAGATCGCCAAAATACTTCCGTGTGTACTTGTCCGGTATCACAACGGGGATCCAACAGGTCCACGGGGCGTCTGGTGTGAAAATAAAACACTCTTGAATCGCGGACCTGTATTTTAAGACCCAAACTTTCTGTGAGCAAACTTCTCATAGTCAGTGTGGAAACAGCTGTTTCCCTCCTGCCTGTGCTTTGTCCATATCCCTCCAAACCTGCCCTATTCATGTACCTTTCTAACTGTTTCTTAAAATGTTGGGATAGTCCCAGCCTCAACTATCTCATTGTGTCCTCTGATCTGTTGCAGATTGTGTCCACATCATGGCCATGTCGGGGGATATTACAGATCAGATACAAAACGATCTATTAAACTGCAAGATCTGCCTCAGTTGGTTCACACAGCCCAAGATGCTGCCTTGTGCCCACACCTACTGCCAGGGGTGCCTGGAGAAGATGGTTAGGTCAGACCGGAAGGTGCAGTGCCCGGAGTGCAGGGAAGTGTTTGACGTGAGAGGTGGCGTCAGCAAACTCAAGACCAACTTTCACATTAACAGTCTGATGGATATCATCAAGAGCAAGGAGAACGAGAAGGTGGTCTGCAGTTGGTGCGCGACAGCTGGTCTCAGCGAGATTGCCGCCATGGCTCGGTGTAAAACCTGCCTCAAGTGCCTCTGCCCACCTTGCAAGCTCACCCACGGGACTGCCAACCCACGCCACGTGCTGGAGGATCTGCCTGCTCACGGCGCCGGCCTTTGCGAGGCAGAGACAAAGATGCAGAAGATGATCTACTGCCAGAGCCACCCAGGAACCCTGGTGGACCATCTCTGCAACACCTGCAACAGCATGATCTGCAGCAGTTGTTCCTCGCACGCCCACGCCAAGCACTCGAAGGTGTCCCTGGTCAAGGCAGGGGCCACAGAGAGACCCACGGTGATGAATCTCATGGAGAGACTGAAGACTGACATGCAGTCGCTGGTCCAACAGGAAGACGATATTATCCAGGAAATGGAGGGGATGAAGGCGACGGAAAGATCTCTGATATCTATGATAGAGTGCACCCTGGCCGAGGTAACAAATAACTTGATAAAACATGGCGACACCATCAAGGACACGCTCTCCAATTACGTCAGGGAGCAGGAAGAGTTGTACAAGGTCGCACGAGACGATCTGCAGCTCAAGATCAAGAAGGCAAAGGACACCAGGGAATTTTCCCAGGGGGTCCTGGATTCCGGTAAAATGAGGGAAATAGTCTGCCTGCGGTCCGTCGTGGAAGACCAGATCGATGGACTCCAAGCGCCGAGGGTCCCAGACAACAAGAAGACCCGCCCCAGCCTGACCGTCAACGAGTCGCTCAAGAGCATACTGTCTCACTCCAACCTTTTCAGCGTCACCTTTGGCGAAGACTCGGCCCCCAAGAACCCGCCGGCCTTCGCGCCACTTCCCCAACTTAAGCAGAGGGCGCGGAATCTACATTGCTTCGAAACGGAGCTGGGTGGTGACGTGCGTGATCCGAAGCTGACGGGCGTCAGCATCTCCAGCAACGGCATCGTGGTGGCGGATGAGGACAATTCCCTTCTGAAATGCTTCACCAACTACGGGCACCTCACTGCGACCATCTCACTGCCGGACGATGATGACAAACCATGCAGTGTTGCCATCTTTGATGACACCATCGTCTGCTCGTCTCGGAACCAGCTGTACATGCTGGACATGGACGGGACTTTGCTGAGGAAGCTTTTCCTCCGCGGCTCCGAGTCCGTCTACCACCTTGCCGCCTACAGTGATGAATACGTGGCTGTGAGTGAGGGGTCCATGTGCTCCCTCTCCCTGTACGACATCAACGGGCAGGTGGTCGACATGGTGCAGCCGTACGGCTACGAGGGGGGGCGCTTCCTCTTCCTCGCCGTCAACAGCGACGAGCGGTTCATCGTGGCCGACTGCGGCAAGAAGTGCATCCTGATCTTCGACAGAGATGGCTGCGTCTTGGCCAACTGGGACCAGGTCACCATGAACGGAGTGGGCCGGGCGTTCTATCCCTACAGCATCTGCACGGATGAAGCCGATAACATTCTGGTCACCGAGCGGAACCGGATCCTCTTGTTTTGGCCCGATGGGGACTTCAGGGAGGAGCTGCTGACCACTGCCAACGGCCTTCACAAACCACGCGTAATCACCATCGACAATTGCAACAACCTGGTTGTCACCCAAGGCAACGGGTTCATCACCGTGTACCAGCTGGACCTCTCTTAATGCATCGGTGACAGGAGCACAACTAGGCCACTCAGCCCATCGTCCACTCCGCCCTTTGATCTCTCATTCACTCCCAACCCCTTCTAACCTCTCCCCATCACCCCAGACATCGGTACTAAACAGGAATATACAGTATCTGTCTCTGCCTTGAAAATAACCTTTGACGTAGCCTCCACAGCCTCCTGTGGTGCAGCGGGTATCGAGTTTGCACGTTCTCCCTCCGACCGCGAGGATTTCTTCCCACATCCCAAAGACACGCGGGTTTGAGGGTTAATCGGCCCTCTGTAGATTGCCCCTAGTGTCGGGAGTGGATGAGAATTTGGGATAACATAGAACTAGTGTGAACATGTGATCGATGGTCAACGTGGACTCAGTGCTTTCATTGACATGGGCAGGCATGTGGATATGCAGGAAATTGAGGGATATGGACCATGTACAGGTAGATTAGATATATAGACCATGTACAGGTAGATTAGTAGATTTTGGCATTATATATTTCGGCCATCAACCCTGCCTTCCATGGCAATGAATTCCACAGATTTGCCACCCTCTGACTAAAGAAATTCATCCTCATCTCCTTCCTTTTATTTGGAGGCTGTGGGCTCTGCTCCTTGATACTCCCACTAGTGGAAACATCCACTCTGTACAGGCCTTTCACTATTTGGAAAGTTTCAATGAAGTCCCCCCCCCCCTCCCACCCACATCATTCTAAACTCCAGCGAGCACAGGCTCAGTGCCATCAGACCCTCATCATACGTGAACCCACTCATTTCTGGGATCATTCTTGTAATCCTCCTCTGGACCCTCCAACGCCTCCACATCCTTCCTTGGATGCGGGGTACAGAACTGCTCACAATACTCCAAATGCGGCCTGACCCGCGCCTTCTAGAGCCTCGGCATTACCTAGTCAGTGACTGTGCTATGTTAGGGAACGGTCCTTGACATCCAGGCTATATTCTGACTCTTGACTCTAGCAGTCTACCTGTGCACAGGATATTTTTAAGGCAGGTTTTAAGATAGACAGTTCTCGATTAGTACGGATGTCGAGAAAGCAGGAGAATGGGGATGAGAGGGAGTAGACTCGATGGGCAGAATAGCCTAATACTGCTCCAGCGCAGCAATAAACTGCGGGTGCTGCCTATGCGGAATTTGCACCATCTCCCTGTGACCGCGTGGGTTTTCTCTGGGTGTTTCCTCCCATATGCCAAAGACGTACGGGTTTGTGGGCTAATTGGCTGCTGTATATTGCCCCTAGAGTGTGGGACATAGAACTAGTGTCGACGCGGTCTCGGTGGGATGATGGACCTGTTTCCATGCTGTATCTCTAAACTTTAAACATTCCAGCATTCCAGTTTTTGTAATTTAGCCATTAGTTTAAAATCAGCTTAAAACTGCATTGCTCCTGTGTTTTTGATGGCGGTGGCTATCTCCTTACTCTTCACCGTCCCATTGTACTAAAGAGCTGAGGGTTCACCGCAGGTAGTTTGGAGTTCACCATGGGATTGCTGGAGAGATCATTCATAGGCATTATTCATCCACTTAGGATTCTTGAGGACCAACATTACCAACTATAATGATAGCACGGTTAAAAGATGTAAATCAAGTAGCTAACATTTAATAAGCTTTGTAAAGAGATGTAGGGCAGCTGCCTCACAGTGCCAGAGACCCGGGTTCGATCCCAATGACGGGTGCTGCCTGTGCGGAGTTTGTACGTTCTCCCTGTGACCGCGTGGGTTTTCCCTGGGTGCTCCGGTTTCCTCCCACATTCCAAAGACGTGTAGGTTTGTCGGTTAATCGGCTTTTGTGAATTGCCTCCAGTGTGTAGGATGCGAAACTGGGATAACATTGAACTCTAGGGGACTTGATGGACTGAAGGGCTTGTTTGCACACTGTATCTCTAAACTAAACGCAATATTAGCGATTATTGACCAAGTCTTGGTTAAAGTCCACATTGCAGTTTGATTAAGAGTCTCGACCCGAAAAGTCACCAATTCCTTTTCTCCAGAGTGGTGTCTGACCCGCTGTTACTCCAGCTTTTTGTGTCTCTCTTTGATATTTGATTAGCTCTAAAGCATAGCAGTTACCAATTAATCTAATCATATTTGTGATATATGTTTATAGTGTGAGTACAAGAGCTTATCAAAATGTCGTTTTCATACAAGCTAAAAAAAACTAATCATTCCATTCGATCCAATCTCTCGTTTGCCTCAATGTGCTCTTTCGTTGCTGTAATTAAAAAAATAAATAGTCTTTTATAAAGTTCGTTAACATCAGTGTGTTTCCTGTGAGTTTGTATAGAGTGGTGACATATCTACACTGGCTGTGTCCATCTGCCTCGGGCTGCTACATTTGGTCAAAAGCATCTTCAAGTAACATTGGGCCGAATCGTTACTCTTCAGACAACATTTCTGGAGGACATGGATGGCTGATCTCTGGGATGGCAGCATCTCTGCAAAATCGTTAACTGGAAAGGGTGCTGAGAAGATTTACGAGGACGTTACCAGGACTCGAGGTGCCTGAGCTACAGGGAGAGGTTGGACGGGCTCGGACTTTATTACCTGGAGCACAGGAGGATGAGGGGTGATCTTATAAGAGGTGTACAAAATCATGAGAGGAATGGATCTGGTAGACGCACTGGGTCTCTTGTCCAGAGTATGGGGGAATTGAGGACCAGGGGGCATAGGTTTAAGGTGAATGGGAAATTATTTAATAGGAATCCGAGGGGTTACTTTTTCACACAAAGGATTGTGGTTGTATGGAACGAGCTGCTGGAGGAGGTAGTTGAGGCAGGGACTTTCCCAACGTTTAAGAAACTTAGTTATATGGATAGGTACACAAAAATGCTGGAGAAACTCAGCGGGTGCAGCAGCATCTATGGAGCGAAGGAAATAAGCAATGTTTTGGGCCGAACCCCTTCTTCAGTTATATGGATAGGACAGGTTTGGAGGGATATTGACGAGTGAAGTGGGGGCAAGTTGGGCCGAAGGACCTGTTTCCACGGTGTATCACTGACTATCATTGCAAGCAGCCAAAGACATCCCACCCCTTATTCTCAAGGACCAAAGTCATGGTGCAGCTCTTTGGTCAGGCCGCATTAGGAGTACTGCATGCAATTCTGGAAGTGAAGGCTTTGGAGATGGTGCAGAGGAGGTTTTCCAGAAGGCTGTCTGGATTAGAGGACTTCAGCTACAGGGTGAGGTTGGACAGACTTGCATTGTTTTCTCTGGAACGTCAGATAGTGTGGGGAGACTTGATAGAAGTTAGTAAAATTATGAGAGGCACAGATAGAGGAGACAGTCAGTACCTTTTTTTCCCAGGGTAGAAATGGCTAACACTTGAGAGCAGAGAGAGGGAGTTTAATGGAGATGTGTGGGGTAAATTTTATTGTCTGAAATGCCCGTTTTCTGTGCACTTCACAGGAGTAATGTAATTTCTCCTCATCTCATTTCTAAAAGAACGTCCTTTAAAGAAGGAGTGGAATACTCTTCTATGTTCTAAAACAAAAGCAGACAGTGGTTCACAAAGAGATTTTATTGCTGTTACTTGACTGAATCCAGCAGTGACAATCCATCGGGTGCAACTCAACGACACAGGATTTGACGCTGATCGATTTGAAGAATTCCAGGTATTTTCCATTGTTTCCAGAGGTGGGTTTGGGAGCGACAACTTGAAGGGAATCTTCATCCGATTTATCCTTGCGTACTTATCAGACTCAGGAATTCTGCAGGTTCAGAACAGCTGATGTCAGCATTTTGAGGTTACTTTCCATCCTACACAAACAATCTGCTGGTAACATTTTCACTAAAAGGGTGGTGGGTATGGAACGAGCTGCCGGAGGATGTAGTCTAGGCAGGTACTATTGCAATGTTTAAGAAACAGACAGGTACAGGTTTAGAGGGGTATGGGCCAAATGCAGGAAGGTGGAACTAGTATCGATGGGACATGTTGGCAGGTGAGGGCAAGTTGGACCAAATGGCCTGTTTCCACACTGAGACTCCTAGACTATGACTATGATGTGACTTGGGTGGGGGTAGGGGGGTAGAGAGAGAGAGAGAATGCCAGGGTTATTCGAATTCAAAGAAATCAAGATTATTATCACTGGGTTGAAAGCTGCCCAAGCGAAATAAGTGATGCTGTTCCTTCACTGACAATGGAGGAGGCCTAGGACAGAAAGGTCAGTGTGGGAAGGGGAATTAAAGTGTTTGGCAACAGGGAGATCAGGTAGGTTCAGGCGGACTGAGCGAAGGTGTTCAGCGAAACGATCGCCCAGTCTACGTTTGGTCTCGCCAATGTATAAGAGTCCGCATCTTGAGCAACAGATACAGTAGATGAGGTTGGAGGAGGTCCAAGTGAACTTCTGTCTAATCTGAAAGGACTGCCGGGGTCCCTAGACAGAATCGAGGGAGGAGGTATAGGGACAGGTTTTGCATCTCCTACAGTTGCAGAGGGAAGGTACCTGGGGTGGGGGTGGTTTAGGTGGGAAAGGATGAGTTAACCAGGGAGTTGCGGTGAGAAGGTCTCGGTGGAAGGCGGAAAGGGGTGGAGCTGGAAAGATGTGACTGGTGTTGGGATACCGTTGGAGGTGGTGAAAATTTCAGAGGATTATGTGTTGTATGCGACGGCTGATGGGGTGAAAGGTAAGGACAAGGGAGGCTGTCTTTGTGACGGGGAGGGGGAGCAAGGTCGGAGCTGCGGAGTACAGAGGAGACACGTGTGAGGGCCTCATCAATGATGGTAGTAGGTAACCCCATTTCCCTAAAGAATGAGGACTTTACGAAAGTCCTGGTATGGAACACCTCATTTTGGGCGCAGATGTGGCTTAGACGAGGAATTGGGAGTAAGGGAAATAGTCTTTACTTAGAGATACAGCACGGAAACCGGCCCACCGTGTCCGCGCCGACCTGCGATCCCCGCACACTAACACTATCCATCACACACAAGGCACAATTTACATTTATATCAAGCCAATTAACCTACAAACCTGCACGACTTTGGGAGGAAACCGAAGATCTCGGAGAAAACCCGCACAGGTTATGGGGAGAACGTACAAACACAAACACCCATAGTCAGGTTTAAACTTGGGTCGCTGGCGCTGGGAGGCAGCAGCTCTACCGATGCGCCACTGTGCTGCCCAAATACAGTGAGGCATTTTTAAATGTGTGTAAACTTACCACCGCAATCAATCCTGCCGTCTCCATCTACATCTCCAGCGGAGACGAAACTGTCCATCTCAGCGTCACTCAACTCTCGGGCTTCTGGACAGAAGTACCGTAGGAACAGCCTTTAACGTAAAGAGGAGTCCATCACTTTAGTTTAGTCTATTGCCACGTGTACCAAGGTGCAGTGAACTGCTCTTTCGTTGTGTGCTATCCAGTCAGAGAAAGGACTGTACATGATTACAATCAAGCTGTCCACCGTGTACAGTTACTGTGTAATGCAGGTGAATGTTCCCTGTAACATTTTCCCTGCACAGGGCGGCACAATGGTGCAGCGGTAGAGTTGCTGCTTTACAGCGCCAGAGACCCGGGTTCGATCCCGACTACGGGTGCTGTCTGTACGGAGTTTGTACTTTCTCCCCGTGACCTGTGTGAGTTTTCTCTGAGACCTCCGGTTTCCTCCCACACTACAAGGACGTGCAGGTGTGTAGGCTAACTGGCTTGGTATAATTGTAAATTGTTTCTAGTGTGTGAAGGATAGTGTTAATGTGTGGGGATCAATGGTCGGCGCAGGCTATGTGGGCCGAAGGGCCTGTTCCCGCGCCGTAAAGATTTCCAGCTGCTAATCTTATAACAGAACACACAATACAGAAATAGGCCCATCGGCCCATCATATATGCACTGACCATGATGTAAATCTTACTAATCCCATCTGCCTGCATAAGGTCATAAGAAATAGGAGTAGAATTAGACCATTCGGCCCATCATGTGTACTCTGCCATACAATCATGGCTGATCTATCTCTCCCTCTGACACGTGTACTAATCAAGAGTTGGATGGTCCTTATCCCTCTACTGTCTGCCTGTTCAGACATCTGTCTAAATGTTCCTTCTAACATTGATATCTTATCTGCTTCTACCAACTCACCTGGCAGCGCATTCGAGGTACCAACCTCTCTCCGCGACAAATATTTGCCTTGCAAATCTTCTTTAAACTTTCTCTCTCTCAAGATTCAAGATAGTTTATTGTCATGTGTCCCAGATAGGACAATGAAATTCTTGCTTTGCTTCAGCACAACAGAACATTGTAGGCATAAATACAGAACAGATCAGTGTGTCCATATACCATTGAATATATATATATATTCACTTTAAACTCAAACTCAAGCTCCAGAGATAATGCCCGCGGAGGTTTAGAGAGCAATGAGGAGTTGCTTACTTGAGCTCACTCGTCTCAATGAAGCCACTCCCGTCCTCGTCGATAATGCCGAAGATTTTCCCCATCTCTTCCGAAGATTTCTTGGCGAGACCAGAGGTCTGGGAAAATCTCTTGAGGTGGAAGGATCCTGGAGCTGGAACAGGGCAGAGTTGTCAGCGGGAGAATACCGTCTTGGAAGAAATATTGGCCAAGTGTGAGCGAGGGGAGGGGGGGGGGGGGGGCTCGGAGTTTAGAAATGGTGGCGCAGAGCTTAGTGCTCCAAGGATGCGCCGTGGAACAGAACGAAGAAGAGCCCGGTGGTGGGGAGCTGGGAAGCCGCCGCGCTTGGCCCTGAAGAACAAGGAACAAGGGAGCCGCTGGTGATGACAGAGTTTAGGTAAGGGACAGAAGTTTAGGGGTAATATGAGGTGGAACGTCTTTACTCAGAGAGTGGTAGCTGTGTGGAATGAGCTCCCAGTGGAAGTGGTGGAGGCAGGTTCGATTTTATCATTTTAAAAATCAATTGGATAGGTATATGGACGGGAAAGGAATGGAGGGTTATGGTCTGAGTGCAGGTAGATGGGACTAGGGGAGAATAAGTGTTCGGCATGGACTAGAAGGGCCGAGATGGCCTGTTTCCGTGCTGTAATTGTTATATGGTTATATGACGGACGCGAGGAGTGGGCCGGGTGGGAGAGATACAGCACAGAAACAGGCCCTTCGGCCCACCGAGTCCGTGCCAACCAGCGATCACCCGCACATTAACACTGTCCTACACACACACACACACACACACACACACTAGGGACAATTTACATTTGCTGCACAACAAGTCAATTAACCGACAGTCCTACATAGTGTGGGAGGAAACCCACGGGGAGAAAGTACAAACTCCGTACAGGCAGCACCCGTGGTCGGGATCGAACCCGAATCTCTGGCGCCTTCGAAGCAGTATCTCTACCGCTGCGCCACCGTGCCGCCCATTGCCTCCAGCACCTGCAAGGACAGCTACATGAGGCGCCCACCCCTCCCTCCCTCCCCGGGCCAGTCGAGGGTGACGGAGGAGGCCCTACAGCAGCCTGGGGCTCGTCTTGATCGGGAGCCGCTCCAGTACATCCAGCGCTTGGACCGGACTTTGGACCCAAAATATAGCGACTCGTGCATGTGTGATCTATGTAGAAATAATGTAATTCTGCAGAGCACACATTGCATTAAAGCACCATTGAAATTGCTGTTGCCTCGCAAGTCCAGGGTTGGATACCAAGATAGGTACAGTTTGCGCGGAGGGACTGGGGCTGGCACAGACCTGGTGGATTGAATGGCCTCCTTCAGTGTTGTGATACATCAATTGAGGAATTAGATTATAGAGATACAGCGCAGAATCTCGAAACCCGCACATCTTTGTGTGTGTGGGGGGGAAACTGGAGCACCCAGAGAAAAAGCTGGAGTAACTCAGCAGGACTGGCAGCATCTCTACAGAAAAGGAATGGGTGATGTCTGAAGAAGGGTCTCGACCCAAAACATCACCCATTCCTTCTCTCCAGAGATGCTGCCTGTCCCGCTGAGTTACTCCAGCATTTTGTGTCTATCTTCGATTTAAACCAGCATCTGCAGTTCCACCCTTCACTGTTTGCACGCTCTCCCTGTGAGGAGAACCGCGTGGATTTTCCTCTAACCCCCAAATTTGTTGGTAGCGACTATAAATGACCCCCTAGTGAGGGCAAATGGCAGAAAGATTCACTAGCAAATTGCTGGGCAAGTGTCAGGAGAATGGGGTTCGGAGGGAAAGATAGATCAGCCATGATTGAATGGCAGAATATACTTGATGGCCTAATTCTGATCCAATGTAGCATCAACCACAGAGAAACAAGGAGAGTTGCTTTTCTAGGGGCTGGCATATAACTGATGGATTGAATGGCCTTCTTTTACATCAATTAAGGAATTAGATTATCGAGCTACAGCACGGAAATAGTTCCAATGAATTTCGAACCTGCACATCTTTGTATGGGAGGAAACTGGAGCACCCAGAGAAAACCTGCGGGGAGAACGTACAAACTCCGTACAGACAGCTCCCGGGGTCAGGATCGAACCCGGGTCTCTGGCGCAGCGAGGCAGCAACTCTACCGCTGCGCCGCCACCGTGCGGATAAGGTGACTTATGGAAGCGATCCCTAACGAGGATCAGTGACTCGGGGTTACGCACAGATGGCACCAGGACTCCGTGAAACCAAGGGCAGGAACGAGAGCGGAATATGGAGGATTGTGTGGAGAGTGAGATTACCGTTGCACTCGGCGAGGGCAGCCGCCACATCTCCTGCGACGAGGAAGTCCGTGATCTTCATCGTAAACCTGTTGAAAAGCAGTGATCAGGCTCATTGTGTCTGGAATGAACTCCGCAACATTTAATTTATTTAATATATATATATCATTTACAAAACATAGAAAATAGGTGCAGGAGTAGGCCATTCGGCCCTTCGAACCAGCACCCCCATTCAATATGATCATGGCTGATCATCCAGAATCAGTAGCCCGTTCCTGCTTTCTCCCCATGTCCTTTGATTCCGTTAGCCCTAAGAGCTAAATCTAACTCTCTCTTGAAAACAGAGGTGGCAGGATAGCACAGCATGGGGTCAGGTCCTTCAGCCCACAATGTCCTGCCGAACATGATGCCAAGTTCAACTAACCTCCACTGTCCGCACCTGATCCATATCCCTCCATTCGTAAGTTCATAAGTGATAGGAGCAGAATTAGACCATTCGGCCCGTCAAGTCTACTCCGCCATTCAATCATGGCTGATCTATCTCTCCCTCCTAACCCCATTCTCCTGCCTTCTCCCCATACTAATCAAGAATCTATCTCTGCCTTAAAAATATACGTTGACTTGGCCTCCATAGTCTTCTGCAGATCCACAGGTCCACCACCCTCTGACTAAAGAAATTCCTCCTCATCTCCTTCCTAAAGGAATGTCCTTTAATTTTGAGGCTGTGCCCTCTGGTCCTAGACTCTCCCACCAGTGGAAACATCTTCTCCACATCGACTATATCCAAGCCTTTCACTATTCGGTAAGTTTCAATGAGACCCCTCCTCATTCCCAGCATATCCATTGAATACATTTCTCTAAACTCCTGACAATCCCTCAGGATTAGGCCATTCGGCCCTTCGAACCAGCAGGTGGGTGTATGGAACGAGCTGCCAGAGGAGGTTATAGAGGCAGATACTAGAACAGCATATAAACGGTTGGACATGGATTGGAATGGTTTAGAGGCATTTGGGTCAAACGTGGGCAAGAGGGACTAGCGTAGATGGGGCATCTTGGTCGGCATTGTCGAGATGTGCCAAAGGGCCTGATACCAGACACTGTGCGACTCGATGACTCGAATCAGTTACTGACTCCCACATCAAGATCTCTCTGCTACTCCCCAACGAACATCCCCTGGTTCATTGAAAATCAGACACTGGGTAATCTTGAAACAAGATCAGAAAATGCTGAGAAATACTCAGCAGGTCGGGCAGCATCCATGGAAAGAGAAAGGGCTAAGCTTTCGGATCGGCGACTGGTTTAACTCTCCCTCTCTGATGTTTTCCCCGTCAGAGTTCACCATTTGTAAAAAAATAAAAAACCTCTCTCGCCCGTAAGGATGATGGTGGAAACTTTGGGCGACCTTGTCTTTCTTTGAAAAATCGGCAAATGAATCTGAAGACAAAGTGAATCTTCAAACATACAAGTGTTTAAGAAGGAACTGCAGATGCTGGAACAATTGAAGGTAGACAAAAATGCTGGAGAAACACAGGGGGTGAGGCAGCATCTGTGGAGCGAAGGAAATAGGTACTCCATTCAGGTCAAGACCCTTCTTCAGACTCAGACTGACCCTTCTTCATTCTTCGAATGGAACACCCATTCCTTTGCTCCATAGATGCTGCCTCACCCGCTGGGTTTCTCCAGCATTTTTGTCTACCTTTAAACAAACAATGTGTTTTTCCCCCACACAAAACTCACACTGTCTTCCATTGTTAATACCCGCACAGTAATCCCATTCGTTCATTCAGACCATCAACAGCAAACAGCGAAATGGTACATTTTTCAGCCGGTGAAACAAAAAGAAGTTTGAATAGTACTCACTCTCCTGCTAGAACTGTGTGACTGAGGTTAGGTGGCCGGGACTTGTGTCTCCTCTGTTCACACCGTTGCCTTTTATATCTAGAAGGGGCTGCCACTGTTTTTAATGGCAATTATAAGCAGGAGGAGTCCAGAACCATGTCAACAATTGAGTCCGAGATTAGACTTCACTCTGTTTACACTGAAGACAAAGCTGAACGGGATTGAGTTTTGAGGGAACTTGAATGGGAGGGGGTTCCCTGCTTCCACCAGCAGCTTTATGGATTATACTACCAAGCAGGAGATAGGCACAGAAAAGCTGGAGTGAAGGGCCTGTCCCACTTACGTGACCTTTACAGGCGACTGCCGGCACCCGTGATAGGACGTGAGAGGTCTCCTATGGTTGTGAGAGGTCTTCTATGGTTGTGAGAGGTCTCCTATGGTTACGAGAGGTCACCCGCGACATGCCGCCAGGGGTCGCCTGTATGGTTGTGAGAGGTCTCCTATGGTCATGAGAGGTCACCCGCGACATGCCGCCAGGGGTCGCCTGTATGGTTGTGAGAGGTCTCCTATGGTCGTGATAGGTCTCCAAAGAGTCGTACCGTCTTTCTGGTCGCCGCTGAACTTTCAACATGTTGAAAATTTCGGCGACCTATCAAAGGTGTCGGCAGTTGCCTGTAAAGGTCGCGTAAGTGGGACAGGCCCTTAACTCAGCGGGCGGGAGAGGCAGCATCAAGAAATGGGTGGCGTTTCGGGTCGAGACCCTTCTTCAGACATCCCTTCTCTCCAGAGATGCTGCCCGTCCCACTGAGTTACTCCAGCTTTTTGTGTTCGTGCCTACGGTTTAAACCAGCATTTGCAGTTCCTTCCCACACATTTTGTCTACTACCGGGCAGGAAGTCGTTTGCGCGGGACCATAACCCACCACAAGCGAGCTTAAGGGCCTGTCCCACTTACGCGACCTTTACAGGCGATTGCCGGCACACCTGATAGGTCGCCGAAATTTTCAACATGTTGAAAATTCAGCGGCGACCAGAAAGACGCTACGACTCTTTGGAGACCTCTCACGACCATAGGCTGTATGGTCGTGAAAGGTCTCCTATGGTCGTGAGAGGTCACCCGCGACATGCTGCCAGGGGTCGCCTGTATGGTTGTGAGAGGTCTCCTATGGTCGTGAAAGGTCTCCAAAGAGTCGTAGTGTCTTTCTGGTCGCCGCTGAATTTTCAACATGTTGAAAATTTCAGCGACCTATGACGGGTGCCAGCAGTCGCCTATAAAGGTCGCGTAAGTGGGACAGGCCCTTTAGGTGGCACGGTGACGCAGCGGGTAGAGCTGCTGTCTCACATCGCCATTCACCCGTGTTCAATCCTGACCTCGGGTGCTGTCTGTGCGGAGTTTGCACGTTCTCCCTGTGACCGCGAAGGTTTCCTCCGGGTGTCCCGCTTTCCTCCCACACTCCCAAAGACTTGCGTGTTTGTAGGTTAATTGGCCCTCTGTAAATTGCACTCGGTGTGTAGGGAGTCGTTGAGAAAGTGGAATATCATGAAACTGGGCGTGTGAACGGGTGATCGACGGTCAGTGTGGACTCGGCGCTTTAAGTCGAAGGACCTGTTACTGCGCTGTACTGTTCTATGTTTTATGTTCATAAAGCCTGTAACAAAAATAGATATGTCGTTATCAGGCAAATGAACCCTCCTCTCACCAACTAGAGAGCGGTCCTGACATCTACAGTGCATTCAGAAAGTATACAAACCCCTTCACTTTTTCCACATTTTGTTACCTTACGGCCTAATTTTAAAATGGATTATATTCATTTTTTTTATCATCAATCTACACATAATACCTCAGAATGAAGAAGTGAAAACAAGTGTTTAGAAATGTTTGTAAAGTAATTAGAAATAAATAACTGAAATATCATATTTACATAAAAATTCAGACCCTTTGCTATGACACTCAAAATTTAACTTAGGCTCATCCTGTTTCCATTGATTATCCTTGAGATGTTTCCACAACTTGATTGGAGTCCACCAGTGGTAAATTAAATTCATTGGAAAGGCACACACCTGTCTATATAAGGTCCCACAGTTGACAGTGCATGTCAGAGCAAAAACCAAGCCATGAAGACGAGGACATTGTTCGAAGAGCTCCGAGACCCGATTGTGTCGAGACGCAGATCTGGGGAAGGGTATAAAACAATTTCTGCAGCATTGCAGGTCCCAAAGAGCACAGTGGCCTCCGTCATTCTTAAATGGAAGAACTTTGGAACCACCAGGACTCTTCATAGAGCTGGCTGCCCGGCCAAACTGAGCAATCTGCCCTTCGGCCCAACTTGCCGACAACGCCCAAAATGTCCCAGGTACACTAGTCACACTTACCCACATTTGGTCCATATCCCTCCAAACCTATCCTACCCTGTCTAACTGTTTCTTAAATATTGTGATAGTCCCAGCCTCAACTACCTCCTCTGGCAGCTTGTTCCATACACCCACCACCCTTGGTGTGAAAATGTTACCCCGCGGATTCCTATTAAATCTTTTCCCCTTTACCTTAAACCCATGTCGTCTGGTCCTCGATTCCCCTACTCTGGGCAACAGACTCTGCCCAATCTATTCCTCTCGTGATTTCATATACTGTTTTTATTACAGTAGGATCCATCCTTCGGTATATCTGGGACGAGAGGAAAGACCTGCATTACATGAAGGTTCCTCCTAGAAACATAGAAAAATAGGAGGCCATTCAGCCCTTCGAGCTTCCTGATGTACAATGACTGCTCAGTACTGCCCGGGAGAAGCGCAAGTGGTCACGGGGAGAACCTGGTAACTCGACGCGGACAGCACAGGTGGTAGAGTTGCTGCCTTGCAGCACCAGAGACCCTATCTAATCAGCTCAGTCCCTTTTAGATCAGTCTGAAGAAGGGTCTCGACCCGAAACGTCACCCATTCCTTCTCTCCAGAAATGCTGCCTGTCCCGCTGAGTTACTCCAGCATTTGGTGTCTACTTTTGATTTAAACAAGCATCTGCAGTTCTTTCCTTCTCAAACCTTTATGGCGTGTGCTAGAAAATATGAAGCATTGACAGATATAGACTGCCTAGCATCCCCCAACAGGGAAAACTCCAAGTTGTGTAGTTCCATCTATGTACTCAGCGGGTCTTTGTGCATTATTAGGGCGCGCAGTGGCGCAGCGGTAGAGTTGATGCCCAAAAACGCCAGAGACCTGGGTTTGGTCCTGACTACAGCTGTTGTCTGTACTGAGTTTGTATGTTCTCTCCGTGACCCGCGTGGGTTTCCTCTGGGTGCACCGGTTTCCTCCCACACTCCAAAGACGCGCAGGTTTACAGGTTAATTGGCTTCTGCAAATTGCCCCGCGTGTGTAGGATAGAACCAGTGTACAGGGTGATCGTTGGTTGGCACGAACTCGGTAGGCCGAAGGGCCTGTTTCCACATTGTATCTCTAAAACTAAAACTAGATACTAAGTATCACTGAGGTCAGGATCGAACATGGTTCCCTGTGTTCCGCTGTGCCTTATTGGGGACATTTTAGTTATGAAACAGACCCTTTGGCCCACCGAGTCCGCACCGACCAGCGATCCCCGCACACTAACACTATCCTACACACACTAGGGACAATTTACAATTTTACCCAAGCCTATTAACCTACAAACCTGCACGTCTTTGAAGTGTGGGAGGAAACCAGAGCACCCGGAGAAAACCCACGGGGTCACAGGGAGAACGTACAAACTCCATACAGACAAGCACCCATGGTCAGGATCGAACCGGGGTCCCTGGCACTGCAGGGCAGTAGGTCGACCTCTGCGCCACCGTGCTGCCTGTTATTGGGAAGGAAATGGATGGTGCGGGAGTTGGAGAGTTTGTCGGAGAGGGGAGACGGTTTATCGCGTGATGAAGGTCACTATGGTGAAGGGTGGGGTGACATTGCAAGTGCAGCTGCCTGGATCACTGGCTGCGTGACTGGAGATTAATGAGTTATATGACCACACAGGTGTGTCATTCGTAGCATCACACCTGGTGGGATCCTGTTGTGGATCACCTGGGACAAGGTCACTACAGGCGCCCCTCAGCAGACTGACTGGCCCATTGAGACTCGCACAGGCCACCCCCCATTGCAGCCATCTACAGGAGTCACTGCATCTAAAATGGGCAGCCAGCATCGTCAGAGACCAATTCACTCGTCTATTCATCATCAGAGACAATCACCACCCTGGCCAAGCTGCCATTTCACTCCTGCCATCGGGAAGAAGGTGTAGGAGCCTGAAAACTGTGACATCCAGCTTGAGGAACAGCTTCTACCCCTGTGAGCTACATAGACTTGGGGGCATTATCTAGACATTGCACTATTCCTGTTTGTTCTCTTGTCTGTTTTTATTTTTAATTTAGACTTAATTTGAGACTTAATCCCGATCACGGGTGCTGTCTGTACGGAGTTTGTACATTCTTCCCCGTGACCTGCGAGGGTTTTCTCCGGGAGCTGCGGTTTCCTCCCACACTCCAAAGAAGTGCAGGTTTGTAGGTTAATTGGCTTCTGTAAAAAATTGTAAATTGTCCCTAGTGTGTGTAGGGCAGTGCCAGTGTGCAGGGATCGCTGGTCGCCGCGGACTCGGTGGTCCGAAGAGCCTATTTTATGTTTTATGTGTCTTTCCTAACTGTCAGTGTATGTCATGTTGCCACTTGCGGGCAGAGCACCAAAGCAAATTCCTTGTATGGGAATACTTGGCCAATAAACTTATTCCTTCATTTCCGCGCTGTATCTCTAAACTCTAGACTAATGGGGGTGGGAGGGGGGAAGAAAGAAGGGGTGAGCACTTTTTGTAAATTGTCGGTGTATTTGTGGCGACTCTTTTGTGTACATGGTATGCAAAAACTAAGAATTTCACTGCACCGAGCTAGGTACAAATGACAATATAACCTTGTAAACCTACGCTGCACTCCCTCAATAACAAGAATGTCCTTCCTTAAATTAGGGGACCGAAACTGCACACAATACTCCAGATGTGGTCTCACTTGGGCCCTGTACAACTGCAGAAGGACCTCTTAGCTGAGAGAATGGAGCGGCTGGGTTTGTACACTCTGGAGTTTAGAAGGATGAGAGGGAATCTCATTGAAACATATAAGATTGTTAAGGGTACACAAAAATGCTGGAGAAACACAGCGGGTGCAGCAGCATCTATGGAGCGAAGGAAATAGGCAACGTTTCGGGCCGAAACCCTTCTTCAGACTGACCATCAGTCTGAAGAAGGGTTTTGGCCCGAAACGTTACCTATTTCCTTCGCTCCATAGATGCTGCTGCACCCGCTGAGTTTCTCCAGCATTTTTGTGTACCTTTGATTTTCCAGCATCTGCAGTTCCTTCTTGAACAAGATTGTTAAGGGATTGGACATGCTAGATCCATCATCATTTTCACAGTCCCAACAGCAGCAGGGGATAAAGACTTATTGCAGCCATCGCCTTGATCAACTTCGTCCAGAGATCCATCATCCTCTCCTCACCACCTTAGGTCCTTCACTATTTTAAAATTAATTTATTCGATTATTAACGATAATAATATTTTATAAAACAAACAATACCAACACTCCCACCACCAAATATGAAAAAATACCAATTATCCTTAAACTAAATATTAAATAGCTTTATTATAATCTTGGGCTAGGATGCATTCCAACCCCCCCCCCCCCCCCCCCCCCCCCCCCCCGCGGTGCCCAGTGGTCCGGGAAATCCCCCCAGGGCACCCGTGGACAGAGCATAGTCCATCTCCAGTACCACCCGGGAGCGGCCATAACCCCAGGGGAGGGGCAGGCAGCCGGCTCGGGCAGAGTCCTCTTCCGACTGGCACCATGACTCGTGGATGGCCAGTTTGGCAATTGATGCAATCTTTATGACCACTGGAATGCAGAGCGGAGTCAGAGCTGAAGAGTGGGGTGAGACAGACTGATACTGGATTAGTCGTCTCACAGAAACCAGGGGAGGCAGGGAGGGCCCTGAGTGATGATGTAACTAGAGAGTATTTGTAGGAACAGAGATATCATTCACTACAGCATATGAGCACCGCCTATAATCACCCAGTACTGACTGTGGTCAGGTTCAGATAATGTATGTGAGCTGTAGAACACACAGATAAGGACTGGGATGGAGGTAAAGAGAGAGCGAGGGAATCTCTAGTCAGTTACAGCAAGATAAACCAAGGCGGGCCAAAAGTACTCCCAGAATAAATCACAGAAAGAATGAAAGAATAAAGGATGGTGTAACGTGCTGCCAGAGGGCAGCACAGCGGTAGAGTTGCTGCCTCACAGCGCCATAGACCAGGGTTTAATGCCGTCTACGGGTGCTGTCTGTACGGAGTTTGTACGTTATCCCCGTGATAACATGGGTATTCTCCGGGAGCTCTGGTTTCCTCCCACACTCCAAAGACGTACAGGTTTGTAGGTTAATCAGCCTGGTTAAACTGTAAATTATCCCCAGTGTGTGTAGGATAGTGCTAATGTACAGGGATCGCTGGTAGGCGCGCACTAGGTGGGCCGAAGGGCCTGTTTCTGCGCTGTATCTCTAAACTAAACCAAACTAAACTAAAGCTTCTTCACAACAACCATCAGGATCTTGAACACTACAAACACCAACTAAACTACAACCTCTGCACTCTCTTGATTGCACCAGAGTCTTCTTTGTTTTGCACAAATATTCGTTATTTATTGAATTTTACTTTGTTGATTGTGTTACCTATGGGTGGCATTACGGCACGGTGTAATGAGAAGGAATCAGTGAAGAAGGGTCTCCACCCGAAATGTCACCCATTCCTCCTCTCCAGAGATGCTACCTGTCCCACTGAGTTACTCCAGTATTTTGTGTCTGTCTTTGGTTATCACTTTGGTTACCTCCCCCCCTTCCAAATGAGGTCAAATACATTTGGGCTCTAAGTCATCAGATCCAACCTTTTTCCAACTGGATAGACTCGGCTTGTACCCGCTAGAATTTAGAAGATTGAGGGGGGATCTTATAGAAACTTACAAAATTCTTAAGGGGTTGGACAGGCTAGATGCACGAAGATTATTCCCGATGTTGAGGAAGTTCAGAATTAGGGGTCACAATTTAAGGATAAGGGGGAAATCTTTTAGGACCGAGATGAGAAAATCATTTTTTACACAGAGAGTGGTGAATCTGTGGAATTCTCTACCACAGAAGGTAGTTGAGGCCAGTTCATTGGCTATATTTAAGAGGGAGTTAGATGTGGCCCTTGTGGCTAAAGGGATCAGGGGGTATGGAGAGAAGGCAGGGATGGGATACTGAGTTGGATGATCAGCCATGATCATATTGAATGGCGGTGCGGGCTCGAAGGGCCGAATGGCCTACTCCTGCACCTATTTTCTATGTCTATGCTTCCAGCCATCTGGAACAGATGCTATTCTGCCATTCACCAGCAGTGGGCACAAGGGAGCTGATTATAGTCAGTGTTAGACACGAGTCTCAGATTACAGGTGGTGCAGCGGTAGAGTTGCTGCCTCACAGCGCTAGAGGGCCGGGTTCGATCCCGACTACGGGCGCTGTCTGTACGGTGTTTGTACCGCGTGGGTTTTCTCCGAGATCTTTGGTTTTCTCCCACATGTCCGATGACGTACAGGTTTGTAGGTTAATTGGCTTGGTATGAATGTAAAAAATATCCCTAGTGTGTGTAGAATAGTGTTAGTGTGCAGGGATGGCTGGTCGATGCGGGCCCGGTGGGCTGAAGGGCCTGTTTCCACGCTGTATCTCTAAACTACACGAAAACTATGATCCAAGCTTATCCCAGTCACCTTGCACAGACGCTATTCCACCATTCACCACCAATGGGCAGAAGGGAGCTGATTATGGGCAGTGGACACAAAATGCTGGAGTAACTCAGCGGGACAGGCAGCATCTCTGGATAGAAGCAATGGGTGATGTTTCGGGTCGAGACCCTTTCGTCAGACAGTCTGAAGAAGGGTCTCGACCTGAAAACGTATAAAAACATACGTGCAAACTCCACACAGTCAGGATCGAACCCGGGTCTGGCTCTGCACCACTGTGCCACAAATAATAATCTCAGGTTTACTCCCAATGTCATGTGGTAAAAAAAGCACAGAAATAGGACAGGGCTGATGAAAGTGTGGCTGGAGAGGTTTGTAGGTTTATAGTCAATAGACGATAGACAACAGGTGCAGGAGTAGGCCATTCGGCCCTTCAAGCCAGAACCGCCATTCAATGTATTCGTGGCTGATCATCCACAATCAGTACCCCGTTCCTGCCTTCTCCCCATATCCCCTGACTCCGCTATCTTTAAGGGCCCTATCTAGCTCTCTCTTGAAAGTATCCAGAGAACCGGCCTCCACCGCCCTCAGAGAATTCCACAGACTCACCACTCTCTGTGTGAAAAAGTGTTTACTCATCTCCGTTCTAAATTAGATTAGATTAGATAGCCTTTATTGTCATTCAGACCGAAGTCTGAACGAAATTGCAGCAGTCATACATACAATACAATACAATAAAAAACAACAATAAACACATATTAACATCCACCACAGTGAGTCCACCCAGCATCTCCTCACTGTGATGGAGGCAAAAGTCTTAGGTCTGCAGTCTCTTCCCTCCTCTTCTCCCTCTGCGCTGAGGCGATCCCCCACCGGGCGATGTTAAAAACTGTCCCGCGGCTCAATCACCGCGCCCCGGGGTGGTCGAAGCTGCCGTCCACCAGTCCTGCTGACGCAGCCGCAGGCCCGCGGCCGAACCCCGGACTCAGGCCACCACCGCCAGAACACCGTCCCAGCCACCCTCACGTGAGTATCGTGCCGTCTTCAGCCTCGGGCCGGGCCGCCCCGACATGGGCGCCGCTCCTCCCTCGGGCTGGGCCGCCCTGACATGGGCGCCGTACCTCACTTGGGCTGTGCTGCCCCGACTTGGGCGCCGCTCCTTCCTCGGGCTGGGCCGCCCCGACATGGGCGCCGCTCCTCCCTCGGGCTGGGCCGCCCCGACTGGGCGCCGCTCCTCCCTCGGGCTGGGCCGCCCCGACATGGGCGCCGTACCTCACTTGGGCTGTGCTGCCACGACATGGGCGCCGTACCTCCCTCGGGCTGGGCCGCCCCGACATGGGCGCCGTACCTCCCTCGGGCTGGGCCACCCCGACTGGGCGCCGCTCCTCCCTCGGGCTGGGAACGCCGTACCTCCCCGAGCTCGGCCACTCCGACGGGAGCACCGTTCCTTCCTCGGGCCAGGCCGCCCTCCCGGGAGCGTCACAGCCCCTCACGGAAGCACTGTTCCAGCCCCGAGCCGGGTCGCCCTCACGGGAGCGAGCCCAGTGCGAGTCCTGGCGGGCTCTGCCTCCTGAGCCTCGAGGTCGCCAGCTCCGCCATTAGGCCTCAGCGCAGACGGAGGCAGAGAAGGGGAATACGACAAATAAATGGCTTACTCCATATTCTTAAACTGTGGCCCCTGGTTCTGGACTCCCCCAACATTGGGAACATGTTTCCTGCCTCTAGCGTGTCCAAACCCTTAATAAGTTTATATGTTTCAATAAGATTGAGAACCTACAATCCTGCTTTGACTGCACGGATTGGAATGTGTTCAAGGAAGCAACCACAAGCCTCGATGTGTATACGGAAACTATATTATCATATATCAGCTTTTGTTAGTTGCATTCCAACTAGGACCCGGACCTGGTTCAACAACAACAAGCATTGGTTCACTGCAGAACTCAGACAGCTCCGACAGTCTAAAGAGGAGGCCTACAGGAGCAGGGATGCAGATTTCTACAGGCAGGCCAAGTACAAGCTGAGAAGAGGATTCAGAGCTGCCAAGGAACGGTACTCTGAGAAGTTGAGGAGCAAGTTCTCAGCCAGTGACTTCAGTTTGGAAGGGCTTGCAAGAAATCACCAGCTGTAAGACGAAAGCCCCCCCCCCCCCCCCCCCCCTATGGACAATTTGGACCAACGACCTGAATGAGTTCTACTGCAGGTTTGACAAACAGAAACGTAACCCTGGTACCTCCATCCCCCACTCCCCAACAAACACAACCAGACCCCAGTCTGCAAAGAATGGACCCTTCTGCACCCACTCCTCCCCATTCACCACTTCACACCTACTTAAAGCAAGACTACAGTATGTAAAGACTGGGCCCTTTCCCACCCCATCCAACACTTCACACCCACTCACAGTCTGACCTCAGTATGCAAAGACTGGGCCCTTCTACACCTACACCCCTCCAATCACCACTTCACACCCAATTACCCACTCCCTCCGTGCTGAACAACATCACTTATCCATCATCAACAATAAAAATAGAGGAGGTGGAGAGGCTTTTCAGAAGACAGAAAAGCTGGAAATCTCCAGTACCGGACAATGTTTCCCCCTCTACTCTCAAGCTCTGTGCCGAGCAACTGGCACCGGTCTACACAGACATTTTTAACCAGTCCCTGCAAACCTGTACTGTCCCTGCCTGCTATAAATGTGAGGTTATCCACTTTGGTGGCAAAAACAGGAAAGTAGATTATTATCTGAATGGTGGCCGGTTAGGAAAGGGGGAGATGCAACGAGACCTGGGTGTCATGGTACACCAGTCATTAAAAGTAGGCATGCAGGTGCAGCAGGCAGTGAAGAAGGCGAATGGTATGTTGGCATTCATAGCAAAATGATTTGAGTATAGCAGCAGGGAGGTTCTACTGCAGTTGTACAGGGTCTTGGCGAGACCACACCTGGAGTATTGCGTACAGTTTTGGTCTCCTAATCTGAGGAAAGACATTCTTGCCATAGAGGGAGTACAGAGAAGGTTCACCAGACTGATTCCTGGGATGTCAGGACTTTCATATGAAGAAAGACTGGATAGACTCGGTTTGTACTCGCTAGAATTTAGAAGATTGAGGGGGGATCTTATAGGAACGTACAAAATTCTTAAGGGGTTGGACAGGCTAGATGCAGGAAGATTGTTCCCGATGTTGGGGAAGTCCAGAACAAGGGGTCACAGTTTAAGGATAAAGGGGAAATCTTTTAGGACCGAGATGAGGAAAACTTTTTTCACACAGAGAGTGGTGAATCTGTGGAATTCTCTCCCGCAGAAGGTAGTTGAGGCCAGTTCATTGGCTATATTTAAGAGGGAATTAGATGTGGCCCTTGTGGCTAAAGGGATCAGGGGGTATGGAGAGAAGGCAGGTACAGGATACTGAGTTGGATGATCAGCCATGATCATATTGAATGGCGGTGCAGGCTCGAAGGGCCGAATGGCCTACTCCTGCACCTATTTTCTATGTTTCAAAGTCTCCACTATTGTCCCTGTACCCAAAAAGGCAAGGATTACTGGTCCTAATGACTACAGGCCTGTCGCACTGACCTCTGTAGTCATGAAGACCTTTGAAAGGCTTGTGCTGGTCAAGCTGAAAAATATCACAAACCCCCTGCTGGACCCTCCGCAGTTTGCATATCGGGCCAATAGATCTGTGGATGACGCAGTCAACCTGGGCCTGCACTTCATCCTCCAGCACCTGGACTGCCAGGGGACCTATGCGAGGATTTTGTTTGTTGATTTTAGCTCTGCATTCAACACCATTGTGCCAGAGCTACTACACTCCAAACTTTCCGAGTTGACTGTGCCTGAACCCCTCTGTCAATGGATCACCAGCTTCCTGACAGACAGGAAGCAGCATGTGAGGCTGGGAAAGCACATCTCAGACCCGCAAACCCTCAGCATAGGAGCACCACAAGGCTGCGTACTCTCCCCTCTCCTTTACTCTCTCTACACCAATGACTGTAACTCCACTGACTCCTCTGTCAAGCTTCTCAAGTTTGTGGACGACACAAACCTGATTGGACTGATCCAGGATGGGGAAGAATCTGCCTGCAGACAGGAAGTGTCACAGCTGGCGTCCTGGTTCCATAGCAACAACTTGGAGCTCAATGCTCTTGAGACTGGAAATGATTGTAGACTTTAGGAGAGCTCCCCCTCCCCTCACCCCACTCACCATCAACATCACCACAGTCACATCTGTGGAGTCTTATAAGTTCCTGGGAACCATCATCTCCAAGGACCTTAAGTGGGGGGCTACCATTGACTCCACAGTCAAAAAGGCACAACAGAGGATGTACTTCCTATGGCAGCTGAGGAAGCACAATCTGCCACAGGTAATGATGGTCCAATTCTACACGGCCATTGTAGAGTCTGTCCTCACCTTCTCCATCATGGTCTGGTTTGGCTCAGCCACCAAGCACGACACCCGGAGGCTGCAGCGAATCGTCCGATCAGCTGAGAAGGTTATTGGCTGCAACCTTCCCTCCATTGATGAACTGTACACTGCAAGGGCCAGGAAGTGAGCGGGCAAGATCATCTCTGACCCCTCTCACCCTGGCCACAAACTCTTTGAATCACTTCCCTCTGGAAGGCGACTCCGGACTGTCAAAGCTGCCACAGCCAGACATAAAAACATTTTTGACAAGAGTATATAAACTCCAGAGTGTACAAGCCCAGCCGCTCCATTCTCTCAGCATATGACAGTCCCGCCACCATGGGAATTAACCTTGTGAACCTATGCTGCACTCCCTCAATAGCAAGAATGTCCTTCTGCAAATTTGGAGACCAAAACTGCACTCAATAAATTTGGAGACCAAAACTGCACACAATTGTTGGTCAATGGGTCTTTTCAAAATTGGATGAGTAAGTGGGATAGCATAGAACTAGTGTGAACGGGTGATCGATGGTCGGCATGGACTCGATGGGCTGAAGGGCCTGTTTCTGTGCTGTCTTTCTAAACTGAACTACAGCAGATAGTGTAGGGTGGGGAGGCTAGGTATTGGTTTTGGTATCTTTTTTTTAATTGTCACATTCACCGAGGCAGTGAAAAGCTTGGGTCTGCGTGCTAATCAGGCCAATCACAACATGCTTCAGTGCAAAAGAGAAAATAAACAGAGTACAGAATGTAATGTTACAATTACAAGGAAACTGCAAATAAAAATAAGTGTGAGTTACGCAATGAGGTAGATTGTAAGATTGGTGAGACATCCTTAGACTACGACAGGAAGTCAGGAAGGAACTGCAGATGCTGGTTTAATCCGAAGATAGATCGACACATAAAGCTCGATATGTCACCATAAGTGATAGGAGCAGAATTAGGCCATTCGGCCCATCTAATCTATGCCATTCAATCATGGCTGATCTATCTCTCCCTCCTAACCCCATTCTCCTGTTTCTGCCCATAAACCCTGTACCATTTAAAATGATGGTTGTGGTGGGATTCGAACCCATGGCCCCATAGAGATCGGAGCCTTAAACCAGTGCCTTAGCCATGCTGCCAACATATTCCTTCACTCCGGAGATGCTGTCTGACCCGCTGAGTTATTCCAGCATTTTGCATCCATCTTAGACTACGACAGATCCGTTCAAGAGTCTGATATCAGCGGGGAGGAAATTATTCTAGAGCCTGCTGCTACGTACTTTCAAGCTTATGTATCTCCTGCCGGAACAGATCGGAGGGACGGAGGTGGGGGGGGGGGGGGGGGGGACGAGCAGGTGCGGGGAGAGCTGGCCTCACTGACTTGGGGAGTGATCAAGTGCATCTGCTCTGCTCGGCTCCACCCAGCACCCAGGAGTAGTGGCTCAGTTGCCGGGTTGAAGGTGGGGGGGAGAGGGGAGGCACTCGGAAATTGCCTGTGCCCACCTGACAGAAGGTACCTGCAGCCCCACAGCAGGCCTCAGCGAGCAGCGGGGGAACGGCTGTGAGGGAGGGGCGGGGGGGGGAACAAAGGGGGACATGGTGTGAGGGGACTACCATGAGGAGGGTGGAGGGGGAGTGGGGGGGGAGAACAAAGGGGGACTTGGTGCGGGATACTTTGTAACTTTGTCAGCGCCCTTTAGATGGCGACTATTTACATACCTTGCAAGCAAAGAATTTCAAAAATTGAAAAATTCAAGTATTCAATTCAATAGCAGCCGATAATTCCATTCCTAGTGCTTTATTTATGACAGTGCCTGCCCGCACAGAGTAACATCACCTCCAAAGAGTTGAATATCATTATTCTGTATCCCGGCCACGTGACAAGTGTGTTTATTCACCGTGCCTACCAGCGCGGTTTAAGAGCCTGTGCCACTGGGAGATTATTTTCGCCGACTGCCGGCGTCATACCAGTGTCGCTAAAAGATTTCGAACATTTAGAACAGGCTAGGACTTTAGTCCTTGGAGGGGTGATCTTATAGAGGTGTATAAAATCATGAGAGGATTAGAATGGGTGAATGCACAGGGTCTATTACCCAGGGTAAAGGCATCAAGTACAAGAGGACATAGGTTTAAGATGAGAAGGGGAAAGGTTTAGTTTAGTTTAGAAATACAGTATGGAAACAGGCGCTTCGACTCATCAAGTCCACACTGACCATCAATTTGCGCACATTATAACAGAATTTATAAGACACTTGGACAGGGTCATGGATAGGAAAGGTTTAGAGGAATATGGGCCAAACACAGACAAATGCGACTGGCTTAGATGAGGCATCTTGGTCAGCATGGGCGAGTTGGACAGAAGGGCCTGTTTCCATGCTAATAGACACGAAAGGTTGGGGTAACTCAGCGGTTCAGGCAGCATTCTCTGGAGAAAAGGAATAGGTGACGTTGCACGTCGAGACCCTTCTTCAGACCCGAAATGCCACCTATTCCTTTTCTCCAGAGATGCTGCCTGATCCCGCTGAGTTACTCCAGCATTTTGTGTCTATCTTCGGTGTAAACCAGCATCTGCTGTTCCTTCCTACGCAGTTTCCATGCTATTTGGTTATATGACATAAAGACCACTGCTCCATCCCCATCCATCCCACGCGTCTGACAAACACACACTCGCATGTACAGGGGCGTCTGAAGAAGAGTCTCGACCCGAAACATCGCCCATTCCTTCTCTCCAGAGACATTGCCTGTCCCTCTGAGTTACTCCAGCATTTAATAATAATAATAATAATATATCTTTTATTGTCATTGCACGTCAGTGCAACGAGATTTAGTGTGTGTGCAGCTCCACTGATGTACAAGAAAGGTAAATAAATACAATACATAAATAAACAAGCTGAATTGATTGACGTGACCATCTGAGGGAGACTGTCCAAAGGGAGTGGGTGTGGGGGCACTCATTAGGGCCGGTTCAGAGCCGCTATAGCTCTTGGGATAAAACTGTTCCTGAGTCTAGAGGTTCGGGCGTAGAAGGCCTTGTAACGTCTGCCGGAGGGAAGTAGTTGAAACAGACCGTGGCAGGGGTGTGATGAGTCCTTATGGATGCTGAGGGCCTTCCTGAGGCACCACGTGTGGTAGATGCCCTCCAAGGCTGGTAGCTCTGTCCCGATGATCCGCTGCGCTCTGTTGACGACGCGCTGAAGAGCTCTCCTCTCCGCCTCCGTGCAGCAGAGATGCCATACGTTAGTATGCTCTCTGTGGTGCAGCGGTAGAACGTTGTCAGCAGCTGTTGGGGCAGACCAGTCTTTTTTAATGTCCTCAGGAAGAACAGTCGTTGCTGTGCCTTCTTGACCAGCGCAGCGGTGTTTGTGGACCATGTGAGGTCTTCTGAAATGTGAGTGCCCAGAAACTTAAAGCTGGACACTCTCTCCACACTTTCCCCGTAAATGGAGATTGGGGCGTATTCTCCAGAATGGGACCTCCTGAAGTCAATAATCAGCTCCTTGATTTTTGGAGGTGTTTAGTGCCAAGTTGTTATTGGCGCACCAGTCCGCCAGGTTCTGCTCTGTAGTTTGTTTCATCACCACTTTTCGTGGTCTATCTTCAGTGTCTATCTTCATGTCCATAAATCAGGCGTCCGTGACTCAAGGAAGGCCAGCGAAACAACAGCAGAAACAGAAGCCAGCCTAAAAAAGTATGGAAAAAAGTTAAAAAGGCAAAAAATTAAACAGGTTATAACTAAATGCACGTAACTAGATGGTTTAGCAAAATCAATCAAAATAAATGACATTGGTTTAATTTCCAGGATAGCGACCATAGGATGTACATAGATGGAAATTCAGGGATATTCAACACTTTGAAAGGAAGGTACTTCAGTAATTCAGTTTAGTTTATTGTCACTTGTACCGAGGTACAGTGAAAAGCTTTTGTTGCTCGCTGAGGGGCACCTTCAGCAACAGACTGGTTCCACCAAGATGCTGCACAGAAAGCCACAGGAGATCCTTCTTCCCTGTGGCTATCAAACTGTACAACTCCTCCCCCTTCTGTCGTGGGGTAGACTGACTCCCCCCCCCGCCCGCCCCAGCCCAATCTTTGCACATCCCCAATCCTTTCCACTGGTCACTTTAACTTCATTTTTTCATGTATCTTGTGTTTTTATTACTGTTGGCAGATGGGATTCCCTCCAGGGATAAATAAAGTTGTATCGTATCGTAAACAGTCCGCAGAAAGACAATACATGATTACAATCGAGCCACTCACAGCGTACAGATACATGATAAGGGAATAACGTTTAGTGCAAGGTAAAGCCAGCAAAGTCCGATCAAGGATAGTCCGAGGGTCACTAATGAGACAGTGATAGCCCTGGAGAGGAAAATACAACAAAAAGTAGTAAACACTGCCCAGTCCATCATCGGCTCTGACCTTCCTTCCATCGAGGAGATTTATCGCAGTAGCTGCCCCAAAAAGGCTGGCAGTATCATCAAGGACCCACAACATCCTGGCCACACACTC
The DNA here is from genome assembly GCF_010909765.2 of Amblyraja radiata. Lineage (NCBI taxonomy): Eukaryota > Metazoa > Chordata > Chondrichthyes > Rajiformes > Rajidae > Amblyraja > Amblyraja radiata. Next base: position 7,718,011 of record NC_045993.1, on the reverse strand, counting down.
ATCTCCCTGCTACCTTCAGGTAGAAGGTACAGGAGCCTGAAGTGCAACAACCAGGTTCAGGAATAGCTACTTCCCCTCAGCCATCAGGCTATTAAACCTGGCTCGGACAAAACTCTGATTATTAACAACCACTTTCTGTTATTTGCACTTTATCAGTTTATTTATTCATGTGTGTATATATTTATATTATAGTATATGGACACACTGATCTGTTTTGTAGTCAATGCCTACTATGTTCTGTGTGCTGAAGCAAAGCAAGAATTTCATTGTCCTATCAGGGACACATGACAATAAACTCACTTGAACTTGAACTTGAACTAGTAGTTCAGGACTGCTCTCTGGTTGTGGTAGGATGGTTCAGTTGCCTGATAACAGCTGGGAAGAAACTGTCCTTGAATCTGGAGGTGTGCGTTTTAACACTTCTATACCTTTTGCCAGATGGGAGAGGGAGAGAAGAGGGAATGACCGGGGTGCGTTTACACACTTGGGGAGAAGGGTAAAGGAGAAGGTGGGGTAGTGGTGGTGAGAAATGGTCCAAGTCCCACAGAATGTCTCACTGATGTACAATTAATAATCTTTTTGGATGGAACTAAGAAAGAGGATAGAAAACATTGTTAGGGGATTATTTAAAGGCTTCAAATCAGTTGGGTGTGACTTCGAACAGATAATTAGAGGTTTTGCAAGGGTAACCATGGGCGACTGTAATCTGCACACAGACAGCACAAGCCAAATTAGTGGCAAGAAAAATGAACAGGGAATTCTTGGAACGTGTGACTGAAGGTTTTCTAGTTTTGTACTATGAGGAACCAATGAGAGAAATGGCTGCAGCCTCAAGGAACTGCAGGTGCTAGTTTACAGAAAAAGTGCTAGAGTGACTCATCGGGAAAATGGCTGCTTTAGATCATAGTCATGGAATCATAGTCATACAGCACAGAACAGGCCCTTCGGCCCAGCTTGTCCATGCCAACCAAGATGCCCCATCTACACTAGTCCTTCTAAACCTTTCCTATCCATGTACTTAGTGGACAAATGTCTTTTAAATGTTGTTGTAGTTTCTGCCTCAACTACCTGTGTGTGAGTGATTGGTGGTGGTCGGAGGGGCCGTAGGCGCAGATTGGCAGCCACGCTTCCGTCAGTCTGCCCCAGGGCAGCTGTGGCTACAGAAGTAGCTTACCACCACCGAGTGTGACTGAGGAGTGAATGAATAATGCGATGTAAAGCGCCTTGAGTATTAGAAAGGCGCTATATAAATCCCATCCATTATTATTATTATTACCTCCTCTGACAGCTCATTCCATATGCCCACCACCCTCTGAGTGGGAAAAGTGTCCCCTCAGGTTCCACAGGTACTGCCTGACCTGCTGAGTTACTCCAGCACTTTCTGTTTTCCTCTAGATTCCAGCACCTGCGGTTCCTTGCACCTCCATGGGTTTTTTTGATGAGAGTGGAAACTGGTTGAACCCAGGGGGAAACCCTCGTGCTTTCAGGGAGAACGTGCAGACTCCAGGCAGACAGCGTCCCAGGTCAGGATTGAACCCGGGTCAATGGGAGGGCAGTACTACCAGGGTACTGCTCTTCCGAAGCTTCTGTTCCCACGTTCATAGAAACATAGAAAATAGGTGCAGGAGTAGGCCATCCGGCCCTTCGAGCCTGCACCGCCATTCAATATGATCATGGCTGATCATCCAACTCAGTATCCTGTACCTGCCTTCTCTCCATACCCCCTGATCACTTTAGCCACAAGGGCCACATCTAACTCCCTCTTAAATATAGCCAATGAACTGGCCTCAACAAACCATCTGTGGCAGAGAATTCCACAGATTCACCACTCTCTATGTGAAAAATGTTTTTCTCATCTCGGTCCTAAAAGACTTTCCCCTTATCCTTAAATCGGGGCTGGGCAGGTTACACTGTAGGTACTTCAGACTTTAGACTTTATAGATACAGTTCGGAAACAGGCCCTTCGGCCCGTCGAGTCCACGCCGACCAGCGATCACCTCGTATACTGGTGCTATCCTACACACCAGGGACAATTTATAACTTTACCAAAGCCAATTAACCTACAAACCTGCACGTCTTTGGAGTGTGGGAGGAAACCGGAGCACCTGGCGAAAACCCAGGCGGTCACTGGGAGAACGTACAAGCTCCGTACAGACAGCGCCCATAGTCAGGATCGAACCTGGGTCTTAAGTCACAAGGAGGCAACACTACCGCTGAGCCACCGTGCCACCCTCTATCCCAGCCAGCCGCACCCACATCCTGTGAATGAGTAAAACAAATAGCAAAGTGGAGGAGCCAGTGGGTTGAGTCAAGAGTCATGAGTGTTCAATTGTCATATGTAGGTCAAAGGAACAATGCAACAATGAGCGGTCCCAGTGACATGGAGCTTGTACCTCTAGAGAGAGTTATATTTAACTCCTAGGGCTGAAGGAATCAAGGGATATGCGGAAAAAGCAGGAACGGGGTACTGATTTTCGATGATCAGCCATGATCATATTGAATGGCGGTGCTGGCTCGAAGGGCCGAATGGCCTATTCCTAAAACAATTTTTCTATGGATGTTGCAAGGAATCGCCTGGTTGGAACTGCCAATGGACAACCTCATGCCCACGGAGAGAATGGGGCAAGCAGAAGGTGATCCATATATAACCCATCCCCCAGTGTAGAATAGACACAAAAAACTGGAGTAACTCAGCGGGACAGGCAGCATCTCTGGAGAGAAGGAATGGGTGTCATTTTGGGTCGAGACCCTTCTTGTGTGAAGAAGGGTCTCGACCCAAAACGTCGCCCATTCCTTCTCTCCAGAGATGCTGCCTGTCCCGCTAAGTTACTCCAGCTTTTTGCGTCTATATCCGGTTTAAACCAACATTTGCAGTTGCTTCCTACACACCCCTGTGTAGAATTGTGGACGCAGCCCAGACCATCACACAAACCAACCTCCCTTCTGTTGACTCCATTTATACCTCACCTCTGATGTTGCTCCAGCATAGCGCCTCTACTTCCTGACAAGATTACGGAGAGTCTGGATGTCAAGGAGGACTCTCTCCAACTTCTACAGGTGCACAGTAGAGAGCACGCTGACCAGTTGCATCGTGGCTTGGTTCGGCAACCTGAACGTCCAGGAGCAGAAAAGACTGCAAAAAGTTGTAAACACTGCCCAGTCTCGGCTCTGACCTCCCTACCATCGAGGGGATCTATCGCAGTCGCTGCCTCAAAAAGGCTGCCAGCATCATCAAGGATCCACACCATCCTAGCCACTCACTCATCTCTCCGATGCCTTCAGGTAGAAGGTACAGGAGCCTGAACTCTGCAGCATCCAGGTTCAGGAACAGCTGCTTCCCCACAGCCATCAGACGATTAAACACAACTTCAAACAAACTCTGAACTATAACAGCCTGTTGCACTTTATCTGTTTATTTATGTGTATATATATATTCGATGGTATATGGACACACTGATCTGTTCTGTATTTATGCCGACAATATTCTGTTGTGCTGCAGCAAGCAAGAATTTCATTATCCTATCTGGGACACATGACAATAAACTCTCTTGACTCTTGTGCATCTTTCACACTAGGTTTACATAGCCTATGTGCTGCTGCAAGAAAGAATTTCATTGTTGCATTGAACCTATGACAATAAAACACTGTTGACTCTCGTCTCTAGACGTGCGTTGCAACATGCGTAGGGATGCAATGTTGGACCCACCTCTGCATCTCGATCTGGTGAGAACATCACTGCCCTAAAAATAGTCATAAGGTCATAAGGACATAAATGAATGGAATAGAATTAGACCATTCGGCCCATCGCATCTACTCCGCCATTCAATCGTGGCTGATCTATCTCTCCCTCCGAACCCCATTCTCCTGCCTTCTCCCCATAACCTCTGACACCCGCACCAATCAAGAATCTAACTATCTATCTTTGCCTTAAAAATATCCACTGACTTGGCCTCGACGGACGTCAGTGGCAAAGAATTCCACAGATTCACCACCCTCTGACTAAAGACATTTCTCCTTGTTTCCTTCCTAAAAGAACGTCCTTTAAATCTGAGGCTATGACCTCGAGTCCTGTACTCTCCCACCCAGTGGAAACATCCTCTCCACATCCACTCTATCCAAGCCTTTCACTGTTCTGCATGTTTCAATGAGGATCCCTCGGTCTTCTAAACCCCAACCAGTACAGTCCCAGTGTTGACATAAGCTCGTCATAGGTTAACCCAAAGATCCTCTAGCGAGAACGATAGCCCACTCGACGAAAAAGACATAGTACGGTCATGGGCAGATTCATGGGTAATTTAAGGCCCCATTTCCGTAACCGGCTTCCTTCTCCGCACCAAAGATCCCATAGGATACTAGTGCGGAGACGGAAGCCGGTTACGGAAACATCCTCGTAAAAAGAAAAGTTATTTGGTAAAAATCTTCTCCTCATTTTCAGAATTTTAATTTATTAACACAAACTGTTCCCCCGCAACGTTGATTACACTGCGGGTCGGGTCGGGTCGGGTCCGGTTACGGAAATGGATGAAAAAAAGGCCCACGTTCCGCTCCGTTGCGTATTACACGTCAGCCCATTGCATTTAGCAGGAGTGGCCTATCTTGCTCCGCTATAGGATCTTTGGGTTAACCTACTCATTCCTGGAACACTGATGGGAAATGAGCTCAGGGTGGGTGGGGCTGGGTCATTAATGCCACACACCTCCTAGCAACGTCTGACTGTGGCCTCCTGAACTCATTTTAGAATAAGCAAGACTACTTGACTCAGAGCATCTCAATGTGGCATCATAGTTCCCAGCAAGCATACTTCACCACATGACGTACATTACCGGACTATATGTTAAGGACTGGCAAAACTAGACACACCGGTCTTGTGTAATAATAAATCAAACAATATACCCAAAGAGTTCAGATGCAGTTACGCAACTATCAGAGTTTCGAACGACCTCATGATGCCTCTCGGGCACGTCCGCCAGAGGAAAACGAATCCTGGGTCGTTTGGCCATTGAATTCAAAAAATAGAATTAAATAAAGCTGGAGATGATGGGGGGGGGGGGGGGGGAATCTAAACTCAAAGCTGAAAATGCTGGAAGCACTCTTTAGTAAAGGCTGGTAGATGAGAAGTTCAAGTTCAAGTTCAAGTGAGTTCATTGTCATGTGTCCCTGTGTAGGACAATGAAATTCTTGCTTTGCTTTGCACACAGAAACAATAGACAATAGGTGCAGGAGTAGGCCATTCGCCCCCTCGAGCCAGCACTGCCCAGTCTACGTGAGTTACTGTTTCAGGTCGAGGAAACTTTATCAAAAGAGGTGCATTTTGAGGTGGTTTCCACGGATGAGAGGGAGGGGGAAGAGGCTAGCGAGAGGGAATTCCATAACTCGGAGTCCAGGAATCCAAAGCTACTGTTGACAATGAGGGACTGGTTTAACTCAAGATTAAGGGAAAGTCCAGAAACATTTTGAGTATTGTGTTCAGTTATGGTCACCCTGCTCTTAGTTTGGTTTAGAGATGCAGTGTGGAAATGGCCATTCGGCCCACCTAGTCCAGGCCGACCAGCGATCCCCGCACACTAACACTACCCTACACACACTTGGGGTAATTTACAATTTTTTTACCAACGCCAATTAACCTGTAAACCATCTGAAGAAGGGTTTTGGCCCGAAACGTTTTGGCCTATTTCCTTCTCTCCATAGATGCTGCCTCACCCGTTGAGTTTCTCCAGCACTTTTGCCTGCCTTCGATTTTCCAGCATCTGCAGTTCCTTCTTGGACAACCTGTAAACCTGTACGCCTTTGGAGTGTGGGAGGAAACGGGAGCACCCAGAGAAAACCCACCCGGTCAAGGGGAGAACGTGCAAACTCCATACGGACAGCGGCTGCAGTCGGGATTGAACCCGGGTCTCCAGGGCCCGTGCCATAGGAAGGAAGACACTACACTGTGAAGAACAGAGAGAAGATTTACAAGGAAGTAGCCAGGACTAGAAAGCCTGAGTTACAGGGAGAGGTTCGGCAGCCTTGGACCTTGTACCTTGGAATGCAGGAGGCTGAGGTGTAATCTTATTGGGGTTTATAAAATCATGAGGGGAATAGATAAGGTGAATGCACAGTCAATTACTCAGTGTAGGGGAATCAAGAACTAGAATATATGGGTGTAAGGTGAAAAGGGGAAAGATTTAAAAGGAACCTGAAGGGCAACTTTTCCACTCAGTACAAGGGTCTCGACCCGAAACATCACCTATTTCTTTTCTCCGGAGATGCTGACCCGCTGAGTTAGAGTCATCAAGTCATAGAGTGATACAGTGTGGAAACAGGCCCTTCAGCCCAACTTGCCCACACAGGCCAACAATGTCCCAGCTACGCTTGTCCCACCTGCCCGAGCTTGGTCCATATCTCTCCAACCCATGTCCCTGTCTAACTGTTTCTTAAATGATGGGATGGTCCCAGCCTCAACTACCTCCTCAGGCAGCTTGTTCCATGCACCCACCACCCTTTGTGTGAAAAGGTTACCCCTCGGATTCCTTTTAAATCTTTTCCTCTTCACCTTGAACCTATGTCCTCTGGTCCTCGATTCCCCTACTCTGGGCAAGAGACTCTGTGTATCTACCCAATCTATTCCCCTCAAGATGTACAACTCTATAAGATAGAAACATAGAAACTAGGTGCAGGAGGAGGCCATTCGGCCCATCGAGACAGCACTGCCATTCATTGTGATCGTCCCCTATCAATAACCCGTGCCTGCCTTCTCTCCATATCCCTTGACTCCACTAGCCCATAGAGCTCTATCTAACTCTCTCTTAAATCCATCCAGTGATTTGACCCCCACTGCCCTCTGTGGCAGGGAATTCCATAAATTCACGACTCTCTGGGTGAAATTTTTTTTTCTCACCTCAGTCTTAAATTACCTCCCCTTTATTCTAAGACTGTGGCCCCTGGTTCTGGACTCACCCAACATTGGGAACATTTTTCCTGCATCTAGCTTGTCCAGTCCTTTTATAATTTTATATGTTTCTATAAGATACCCCCTCATCCTCCTGCGCTCCAAGGAATAGAGACCCAGTCTACTCAATCTCTCCCTATAGCTCACACCCTCTAGTCCTGGCAACATCCTCGTAAATCTTTTCTGAACCCTTTCAAGCTTGACAATATCTTTCCTATAACATGGTGCCCAGAACTGAACACAATATTCTGAAGAAGGGTCTCGACCCAAAACGTCGCCTATTCCTTCGCTCCATAGATGCTGCCTCACCCGCTGAGATTCTCCAGCTTTTTTGTCTACCTTCGATTTTTACAGTATGAGCATTTATTTCTTAAACAATTTTCTAAATGCGGTCTCACCAACGTCTTATACAACTGCACCATGAACTCCCAACTTCTATACTCAATAGGTACACAAAAAAGCTGGAGAAACTCAGCGGGTGCAGCAGCATCTATGGAGCTAAGGAAATAGGCAACGTTTTGGGCCAAAACCCATCTTCAGACCCTTTTTGTGTACCTTCGATTTCCAGCATCTGCAGTTCCTTCTTAAACATTCTATACTCAATACTCTGACTGATGAAGGCCAATGTGGTCCAGCATTTTGTGTCTATTTACTGTTAAAGGATGCTTCCTTTAATTCCATCTCCTCCTGCTCTCTTCTTCCTCCTGTGTCTATCCAGCTGCGCCTTTCATGCAGTTACTGCCTTGTAACAGGAAACAATTACCGACTTAGAGTGAACTGGCAGGGTTAGTGTTAGTTATAGCATTTTACCACGAACCTTGAAGTAAGCAGTTCTTCAAAGAATTTCAGGAATCCTAAAATCTCCCCAAGGTTTGACTTTGATCACATTGTTTCAAAAACAGAATGTATGATGAGCTTGACACAAGGAACTTCAGATGCTGTACTTTTTTAATGGTTACAGAATAGCTTGCAAAACAAAGCTTTTAACTGTACTTAAGTAACTTACGTTATTTTTTTCATAGGTCAGAAAATGTACACAATATATTAACCAGACCTTGTGGTCATGACTCCCGAAGAGTCCACCAGGGACTGGAAGTTAGACAACTTATATGGGACAATTTTTACATTTATACCAAGCCAATTAACCTACAAACCTGTAAGTCTTTGGAATGTGGTCAGAAACCGAAGATCTCGGAGAAAACCCCACGCAGGTCACGGGGAGAACGTACAAACTCCGTACAGACAGCGTACCCGTAGTCAGGATCAAACACGCGTTGTAAAGGACCTGTCCCACTTAGGAGACCTAAACGGCAACCTCGGGTGACCTTGCCCGCCACCCAAAAAAAAAAGCAAGGTCGAGGTGACCTGCAACCTCCTACCACCTCCCACACATATGTTGAAACCCTTCCTCGACTATGAAGAAAACCGGCTTCGACTAGACCTGCGACTAAAAAACGATCAATTTTAAGGCAGCAACTCTGCAAATCACATCAAAACCACCGCACATCATCGTAATGTATAAGTGAAGAGTGAGAGAAGAAACTAGTTCTGCCAAAGATCGACACTCAGTGCTGGAGTAACTCAGCAGGTCAGGCAACGCGCTATGGAAATGCAGGTCCTCTCCAAGCTTGCACAGAGCGGGCCCGGAGGGAATGTGGCCCGGTGATAAATAAACAAGCTGGGAGGAACTGGGGGTTTTGCAAGTGAAGTAACATTTCATTTATTAAAAAAAGGCGTGGAAACAGGTTGAAGAGGCGAGAGAGAGAGAGTGCGGGCATTGGCTCTGCGGGCCAACGTCAGGCTGGGAGAGGGTGACTGACGCATATATACCTGGGGCACACCTGGACACACCTGGACCACACCTGGACTACATTGGGAGATAAAAAGAGACGGCAGAGGCAGCTCAGGCTGAGAGAGAGAGAGACCGAGACCGAGACCGAGACCGAGACCGAACAGCCACGTTAACCTCTACAGCAAATACAATACAAGCCAAGACAAGGCAGGTAAGGCGTCTACAGGTCTGTCCCACCTCTCCGCTCTGCTCGCTCGGCGGCATCTCGGACTAAGCAGCTGTTTTCTCTTTTTTTTTAACTTTATTTTTGCCTCTCCCTTCGTTTCTTCTTCACACGGGTTCTCCAAGCCCTCGGTTTGAGAAGCCGGGGAAGAAGGAAGGGGTCGCTCGCCCGCCCGCGTGGTCTCTGAAGCGGGGGGCCGACGAGTAGCGCTCTAGGTCCGTGTCCCGAGTCCAGTGGCGATGAGGACCTGCTGAGATTTGCCGGTTCGCGATTTCACTCCCATTCCCCCTTCTCGCTGGATATTCCCTTCCGCCTCTTGTGGAAGATCCTTGCCCGTGATCAATGCATTGACTAGATCACCACAGTTCAATTAGTTACTAAACCACAGGGTTGACCCGTCCCTGTCCCTGGCAGTAGATCGTTTCCACTGCTGTGTATGTTGACTGGATCCTGGCAGATGATCGATGTGGTGACCAGATCCACCATGATCCTGGAGATCCCTGATTCATAGACTTGGGGCCAGTGGTTTTGTCTTTTCTCCACTATTTTGTTTGTTTGTGATATATGAACATATGTATACATCTATATCTATATATATATATATGTGTGTGTGTGTATATATGTGTGTGTATATATGTGTGTGTGTGTGTGTATATATGTGTGTGTGTATATATGTGTGTGTGTATATATGTGTGTGTATATATGTGTGTGTGTATGTTTTTGTGTATGTGTGTGTATATATATGTGCGTGTGTGTATATATATGTGTGTGTGTGTGTGTGTATGCGTGTGTGTATATGTGTGTATGTGTGCGTGTATATATATGTGTGTGTGTATGTGTGTGCATATGTATGTGTGTATGTGTGTGTGTATGTGTGTGCGTATATATGTGTGTGTGTGTGTGTGTATGTGTGTGCGTATATATGTGTATGTGTGTGCGTATATATGTGTGTGTGTGTGCGTATGTGTGTGTGTATATATGTGTGTGTGTTTATATGTATGTGTGTGTGTATATGTGTGCGTATGTCTGTGTGTGTGTGTATACATCTATTGAACTTTTTTTAATTTATTAACTAAAAGAAAAGATGTATAACACAGCAAAGAGAAGCCAGAGGATTGGGAAACTTTCATAGTTAGATAGAGCTCTAGGGGCTAGTGGAATCAAGGGATATGGGGAGAAGGCAGGCACGGGTTATTGATTGGGGACGATCAGCCATGATCACAATGAATGGCGGTGCTGGACCTATTTTCTATGTTTCTATAATTATATTGTTTACAGAGCACCATGTTTACATATTGTGCTGTGCTGCTGAACATATTTCATTGTTCAGTTTGGGACATAAGACAAAGTCTGGACTCGTAGTGACAGGAACCTTGCAGCTGGATCTTCTTGGTCAATCGATCAATCGTCTGGGCTTTGACCAGGGTTTAGCGGGCCATCTTTATACCTGTGTCACGTTTGCAGCTCAGCTTCCAAGGAACAGCTCTATGGGATTTGTTTTTGCCTTGTCAGTCGGTCGGTCACAGCTGATGCCTACTATCAGGGGACCTTCCAGGTTCTGTCTCACAATGCACTGCACGTCCCTGTGATAACTCTGATCCACAATGACCCCTCTCACCTCTCACCTCTCACGCCCCCTCTCCAGATACCACCTGCCTCTGATTTTCCCCATGCACACCCCCTGCCCCTGACTGTCCACCTTTGCATGGGATCCGCCCGGCAACCACCCACAGCTCTGCACCAAACACACAGGGCAGAGAGGGGGGGAAAAGACTCACTCACTGCATTTAATCAAAGATCAGGATTTGGGCAAGTGGCAAATCAGATACATTTGGTGTGGTGTGGGCTACTAGACCCTCGACCTCACGCTGCCTCGGCAAGGCCAGCAGCATAATCAAGGACCAGTCGCACCCCGGCCACTCCCTCTTCTCCCCTCTCCCATGTGTACGTGACGAATAAACTTGACTTGACTTGATTGGACGTTGCTGTCTTTTCCCTTTATCATGCATGACTCGATTGCGATCATGAGTTGTCTTTCTGCTGACTGGATATCACACAACAAAAGCTCTTCATTGTACCTCGGTACACCTGACAATAAATCAAACTGAACGGGAGGATATTGCAAAAACAGGGAGGAGAAGGTGGGCGAGACTCCACGCCCTTGATAGGCCATCCCAACCAAAACTCTGACTCAAGGTCAGGAGTGAATCACTGTTTACTTTAAACATGTTGTAAATTACAATGGTTATTCAGTACAGTTCGTCATAGATGAAAGCCTGCAATGTGATCTGACCTTGTTCATAAATGGGGAATAAGCACAATAATAGGGTCTAGCGATGTGCCCCGACCCCAAAATGCCATCTCCGCAGATGCTGCCGGACCCGCTGAGTTACTCCAGCATTTTGTGTCTATCTCCGGCATGTCTCCACATTGATAGTAACCGCAGGTACGGGAATCTGGAGCAAATCACACAGAGTGCCTGATAACTCAGTGGGTCAGGCAGCATCTCTGGAGAACATGGACAGGCGACGTTTCGGCTTGGGATTCTTCTTCAGGAGGATTGTACTCGGCTTGTACTCGCTAGAATTTAGAAGATTGAGGGGGGATCTTATAGAAACTTACAAAATACTTAAGGGGTTGGACAGGCTAGATGCAGGAAGATTGTTCCCGATGTTGGGGAAGTCCAGAACAAGGGGTCACAGTTTAAGGATAAGGGGGAAGTCTTTTAGGACCGAGATGAGAAAATCATTTTTTACACAGAGAGTGGTGAATCTGTGGAATTCTCTGCCACAGAATGTAGTTGAGACCACAGTTCATTGGCTATATTTAAGAGGGAGTTAGATGTGGCCCTTGTGGCTAAAGGGATCAGGGGGTATGGAGAGAAGGCAGGTACAGGATAGTGAGTTGGATGATCAGCCTTGATCATATTGAATGGCGGTGCAGGCTCGAAGGGCCGAATGGCCTCTACTCCTGCATCTATTTTCTATGTTTCTATGATGGGGGGGGGGGGGGGGGGGGGGGGGTGAGACCGCGTGGGTTTTCTCCGGGTGCCCTGGTTTCCTTCGACACTCCAAAGACATGCAAGTTTGTAGGTTAATTGGCTTCTGTAAATTGGACTTTGTCCCTGGTGTGTGGGATGGTGCTACTGTACGGGGTGATCGCTGGTCAGTGCGGACTCGGTGGGCGTGTTGTGAGTTGATGTTTCGTTCAGTTTAGTCTGTTGTCGCGTTTGCCGAGGTACAGTGAAAAGCTTTTGTGTGAGCGCTAACCAGACAGTGGAAAGACAATACGTGATTACAATCGAGCCATTCGCAGTGTAGAGATACACGATAAGGGAGTAACATTTAGTGCAAGGTAAAGCCAGCAACATCCGGGCAAAGAAAGTCCGAGGGTCCCAGTTGAGGTAGATAGTAGTTCAGGGCTGTTCTCTGGTCGTGGGAGGGTGGTTCAGTTGCCTGATAACAGCTGGGAAGTGTTTAAGAAGGAACTGCAGATGCTGGAACTGGTAATCGAAGGTAGACAAAAATGCTGGAGAAACTCAGCGGGTGCAGCAGCATCTATGGAGCGAAGGAAATAGGCAACGTTTCGGGACGAAACGTTGCCTATTTCCTTCGCTCCATAGATGCTGCTGCACCCGCTGAGTTTCCCCAGCACTTTTGTCCACCAACAGCTGGGAAGTATTCTCCATCCGAGCCGAGCACACTTCACGCTAGAATTTAGAAGATTGAGGGGGGATCTTATAGAAACTTACAAAATTCTTAAGGGGTTGGACAGGCTAGATGCAGGAAGATTATTCCCGATGTTGGGGAAGTCCAGGACTAGGGGTCACAGTTTAAGGATAAGAGGGAAGTCTTTTAGGATCGAGATGAGAAAATCATTTTTCACACAGAGAGCGGTGAATCTGTGGAATTCTCTGCCACAGAAGGTAGTTGAGGCCACAGTTCATTGGCTATATTTAAGAGGGAGTTAGATGTGGCCCTTGTGGCTAAAGGGATCAGGGGGTATGGAGAGAAGGCAGGGATGGGATACTGAGTTGGATGATCATATTGAATGGCGGTGCAGGCTCGAAGGGCCTACTCCTGCACCTATTTTCTATGTTTCTATGTTTCACAGCTTTTGACATTTTCCATTCCTTCTTTCAGGATGAAGTGGAAGCTAATTGTGGCACTGCCCTTCCTGCTCTCCCTGTTCAACCATGGATCTGCCCAGAGCAGGCCCAGGGGCTGTGGGCCTGACCTCCTGTCTATCTACTTCAACCTGTGTGACCTGGACGCAGTGTGGGGGATCGTGCTGGAGGCGGTGGCTGCCCTGGGAGTCATCGTCAGCTTCATACTGACGGTGATGCTCCTGGGCATCACCCCTTTCATCGCCGACAGCCGCAAGAAGGCTTCCGTCCCCGTGCACTGCATATTCCTGCTGGCCACCATGGGACTGTTCGGCCTGACCTTCGCCTTTATCATCCAGTCCGATCAGAGGACTTGCCCCACCAGGGTCTTCCTCTGGGGGGTGCTGTTTGCCATTTGCTTCTCCTGTTTGCTGGCCCAGGTGTGGAGGGTGCTGAGGTTGGTCAAGTCAGGGTCCGGGCCATCCGCATGTTGCATGGTCTCCTTGGTCCTGTGCCTGACGTTAGTCCAAGTCATCATTGCCATTGAATACCTGGTGCTGGTCACCCGCTTCGGAGCCCCTTGCCAATACGACAGCACCGACTTCACCATGCTGCTCATCTACGTCATGTTCCTGATGGCTGTCACCTTCATCCTATCCATGTTCACCTTCTGTGGCCAATACCCCAAGTGGAAGAAGTATGGGGCCCACGTCTTTGTCACCATGCTCCTCTCCATCGCCATCTGGGTGGTGTGGATCGTCATGTTGGTGAGGGGCAACGCCTCGTTGGGCAGGAGCCCCGCCTGGGATGACCCCACCCTCAGCATTGCCCTGGTGGCCAACGGCTGGGTCTTCCTCCTCTTCTACATCATCCCCCAGTTCCGCCACATCACCTGCCCGGCCAAGACTGACGACGGGCCCATGGAGAGCGCGCCCCCGAACCCCCGCAGCGCCGCCTTGGGTGGCGTGGACAACCAGATGTTCACCTACGAGGAGCCAGGCAGAGGTAAGAGTGACCAGAGGTCCGAAAATACTACACATAGACATAAGGCGGCCACGGTGGCACAGCAGTAGAGTTGCTGCCTTACAGCGATTGCAGCCCCGGAGACCCGGGTTCGATCCCCGCTACGGGTGCTTGCCCGTACGGAGTTTGTACGTTCTCCCCGTGACCTGCGTGGGTTTTCTCTGAGATCTTCGGTTTCCTCCCACACTCCAAAGATGTACATGTATGTAGGTTAATTAGACAATAGACAATAGGTGCAGGAGTAGGCCATTTGGCCCTTCGAGCCAACACCACCATTCAATGTGATCATAGCTGATCATCCCCAATCAGTACCCCGTTCCTGCCTTCTCCCCATATCCCCTGACTCCGCTATTTTTAAGAGCCCTATCTAGCTCTCTCTTGAAAGCATTAGTTTGTTGTATGTGTAAAAATTGTCCCTAGTGTGTGTACGATTGTGAACGTTAATGTCCGGGGATCGCTGGTCGGCATGGCCTCGGTGGGCCGAAGGGCCTGTTTCCTCACTGTGTCTCTAAACTAAACATAGAAACATAGGAACATTAAAAATAGGTGCAAGAGTAGGCCATTCGGCCCTTCAAACCAGTAGGAGCAGGGGTTACTCCTGCCAGCAGGTGCAGGAGTGGGCCATTCGGCTCTTCGAGCCAGCACCGCCATTCAATATGATCATGGCTGATCATCCAAAATCAGTACCCCGTTCCTGCTTTCTCCCCATATCCCTTGATTCCTTTAGCCCTAAGAGCTCTATCTAACTCTCTCTTAAAAACATCCAGTGAACTGGCCTCCACTGCCCTCTGTGGCAGAGAATTCCACAGATTCACAACTCTCTGGGTGAAAAGGTTTTTCCTCATCTCAGTCCTAAATGGCCAACCCCTTATTCTTAAACTGTGTGACCCCTGGTTCTGGGCTCCCCCAACACGGGGAACATTTTTCCTGCATCTAGTCTGTCCAATCCCTTAAGAATTTTATATGTTTCTATAAGATTCCCTCTGATCAATCTAAATTCCAGTGAATACAAGCCCAGTTGACCCATTCTTTCACCATATGTCGTATCAGGAAGTCCTATCAATGTTGCCAGACTGGAAAGGGTGCAGAGAAGAGTTACGAGGATTTTGCCAGGACTTGAAGGCCTGAGCTACAGGGAGAGGTTTCTCTACTCCTTGGAGCGCAGGAGGATGAGGGGTGATCTTATTGAGGTGGCACAATGGGCTAAGTGTTCGGCTGGCAACCGGAAGGTAGCCGGTTCGAATCCCGCTTGGAGTGCATACTGTCGTTGTGTCCTTGGGAAGACACTTCACCCACCTTTGCCTGTGTGTGAATGTGTGTGAGTGATTGGTGGTGGTCGGAGGGGCCGTGGGCGCAGATTGGCAGCCACGCTTCCGTCAGTCTGCCCCAGGGCAGCTGTGGCTACAGAAGTAGCTTACCACCACCGAGTGTGACTGAGGAGTGAATGAATAATGCGATGTAAAGCGGTAAGCACACTTGTCTCTTGCACAGAGCAGGGGAATCGAGGTTCAGAGGACCTCGGCTTGATATGAGGGTAGGTCTACTGTGCTATAGAAATACACTGAGCAGGCCAGGCAGCATCTCAGGAGAACACGGATAGATAGAAATAAAGAATTGCAGATGTCGGTTTACACCAAAGATAGACACAAAATGCTGGAGTAACTCAGCGAGTCAAGCAGCATCTCTGGAGAGAAAGGATCGATGATGTTTTGGGTCAGGATCCTTCTTCAGAATGAGCAGCTTGACCTGCTGAGTTACTCCAGCATTTTGTGTCTAACATGGTTTCAGGATTGGATTTTTCCTCTTAGATAGCGTTTGTAGTTTTAACAGATCACTGGGTACTCCTGATGTCAGGTCACAGTGATGTCGCAGTGCCAGAGACCCGGGGTTCAACCCTGACCTCGGGTGCTGTCTGTGTGGAGTTTGCACGTTCTCCCTATGACCGCATGGGTTTCCTTTGGGTGTTCCGGCTTCCTCCCAAAGATATACGTTTTTTAGGTTAAATGTCTTGTATAAAATTGCCCCTAGTATGTAGGGAGTAGATGAGAAAGTGGGACAACATAGAACGGGTGATCAAGGGTTGAAGGGCCTGTTTCGATGCAGTCTCTAAAGTAAACTGAATTGTTAGTGGAGGTTGATCGTTCTAGCTCCATAGAATGGTTTTGATAATGTGGAATGTAAGGCACTGTTGCTAGGTAAATAAGTGGAACAATATTATCATGTTGAAATACATGAAACTGTGTGTATCCATGTTATCTAAGAATCGCTAACTTATGATGCAAAACTTAATCTCCCAGCTGTGAATTATTAAATTGGTATCCCAGTGCAAATGATTCTAAATGGAAACATAGCTCTTTGTGTCTATCTTTAGTGGGGCATGTGATCGAGAGCTGGCGGGGACTCAGGGAGTCAAAGGGCCTGTTTCCATTCTGGATTCAGAGTCTGAAGAAGGGTTCTGACCTGAAACGTCACCTGTTCCTTTTCTCCAGAGATGCTGCCTGTCCCGCTGAGTTACTCCAGCACTTTGCGTCTGTCTTCAGTGTACACCAGCATCTGCAGTTCCGTCCTACACATCACTAGAGTCAACCTTTTCCATTGGAGTACCCAAAAAGTAGGATAGTAGGCCACTCGGCCCCTCAAACCAGTTCTAGCCTTTCAATGTGACCACGGCTGATCTGTCCCACTCCTTAACTCCTCTACGCCCATTCCATTTAGCTTTCAATTTCCCAATCTTCTATAGACTCATCCACCTCCACCCTAAATACTTCAAATTATCCACCCTCGGAATTCCAGAGATCTACTGCCCTTTCTACAAAGAAATGTCTACACATCCCTACAAAGAAATGTCTACACATCCCTCCTTGAAATGATTGGAGCTTTTATCTTGTTTCCGACTCTCCCACTACCGAGGACATCTCAAACATCTACCCTGTCCAACCCCTTCAAGATCTCACATATTTCAATCAGGTCCCCCTCATTTTTTTCTTTAAAGCTCCAGAGAGTTGCTTCACAGTGTGGAAACAGGCCTTTCAGCCCATCTTGCCCCATCTAGACTAGCCCCACTAAACCTGTCCTATCCACGTACCTCTCCGAATGTTTCTTAAACCTTGTGATAGTCCCTGCCTCAACTACCTCCTCCAGCAGCTCGATCCATACATCCACCACCCTTTGTGTGAAAAAGTTACTCCACAGATTCTTATTAAATCTTTCTCCCCTCTCCTTAAACCTATGTCCTCTGGTTCTCGATTCCCCTACTCTGGGCAAGAGACTCTGTGTGTGTGTCTATTCCCGATCTATTCCTCTCCTGATTTTGCACATTAAACTGGTAGTTGCTGAGAAATTCTCGTCTGGTCCCTTCTGCTTGCTAGTGGCGTCCTTGGGAGTTCTCCAAGGTCATTGTACGGTTGTGTATTGGTGTTGGGGGTTTGTTTGTGTAAAGGGGTTAAGATATTGGTGGGAAGTTCTGGCTGCTGGTGGCACAGCGGTAGAGTTGCTGCCTCACAGCGCCAGAGACCCGGGTTTGATCCTGACTACGGGTGCTGTCTGTATGGAGTTAGCACGTTCTCCCCTTGACCTGCGTGGTTTTTCTCCGGGTGCTCCGGTTTCCTCCCACACTCCAAAGACGTACAGGTTTGTAGGTTAATTTGTAGATCGTGTGTAGGAGCGTGTTGGTGTGCGGGAAATCGCTGGTCAGCGCGGACTCCATGCTGTATCTCTAAACTAGAAAAAAAACAAAACTCGTCTCTTTAAGCTTTTACTCACTCATTTATTTTCCTCCACAGTATTCCCCATGAGTCGTTCCAGTATCGCCTCCTCACCCGCATACAGTAGCAACATCCCAATGGAAAACAATGTAAGTACCCACTTAATGTGCATGGGTGATCAATGGTCAGCATGAACTCAGTGGGCTGAAGGGCCTGTTTCCATGCAGTTTCTCTAAAGTAAACTGAATTGTTAGTGGAGGTTGATCAGTCTTGCTCCCTAGAATGTGAGGTATTGTTGCTAGGTAAATAAGTGGAACAATATTATAACCATGTAACCATATAACAATTACAGCACGGAAACAGGCCATCTCGGCCCTACAAGTCCGTGCCGAACACTTATTCTCCCCTAGTCCCATCTACCTGCACTCAGACCATAACCCTCCATTCCCTTCCCATCCATATACCTATCCAATTTATTTTTAAATGATAAAATCGAACCTGCCTCCACCACTTCCACTGGAAGCTCATTCCACACCGCTACCACTCTCTGAGTAAAGAAGTTCCCCCTCATGTTACCCCTAAACTTCTGTCCCTTAATTCTGAAGTCATGTCCTCTTGTTTGAATCTTCCCTACTCTCAATGGGAAAAGCTTATCCACGTCAACTCTGTCTATCCCTCTCATCATTTTAAAGACCTCTATCAAGTCCCCCCTTAACCTTCTGCGCTCCAAAGAATAAAGACCTAGCATTATCATGTTGAAATAAATGAAACTGTGTGTATCCATGTGATCTAAGAATCTAATAACCCCTGTCCCACTTTCACGACCTCTGCTGAGTTTGCCCTTGACTCATACTCCCAGCATGGTCGTCATGTAGGTAGGTCGTAGGTACTCGTGGCATCAAGTAGGTCGGGGCGTTTTTCTAGCCCTGATGAAAAATGTCCACGAGTAAAAAAGGTCGTGAATTAGGTGGTGAAAGTGGGACAGGGGCTTAACCCACTTGCTGCCTTTAGAGTCCACTTCCTATTCAGCGTCAGTGGGCTTTCGTTGGGCAAAGGACAGGAAGTGCTAAAGAACCACAAGCGCGGGCTATAGGGACGGCACGGTGGCACAGCGGTAGAGTTGCTGCCTCACTGCGCCAGAGTCCCCGGTTCGATCCTGACCAAGGGTGCTGTCTGTACGGAGTTTGTACATTCTCCCTGTGGCCTGCACGGTTTTTCTCCAGGATCTCCGGTTTCCCGAAGACGTACAGGATTTTTAGGCTAATTGGCTTTGGTGTCATTGTAATTGTAATAGGATAGTGTTGGTGTGCGGGGATCGCTGGTCGGCACGGACTCGGTGGGCCGAAGGGCCTGCTTCCGCACTGTATCTCTAGACTACACTATACCAAACAGTGTTTGTTGCAGTTGCTTCGATCATCCACGACCCAGTTGATGTCTTAACGGGCTCAAGAGGCTGAGTGGCCCTGCACTCTGAGTTACTGCTTCATTGCAACCTTCTTTAGTTGGAGGGTGGTGAATCTGTGGAATTCTTTGCCACAGAAGGCCGTGGAGGCCAAGTCAGTGGATGTTTTTAAGGCAGAGATACAGTAGATAGATTCTAGATTAGTACGGATGTCAGAGGTTGCGGGAGAAGGCAGGAGAATGGGGTTAGGAGGGAGAGATAGATCAGCCATGATTGAATGGCGGAGTAGACTTGATGGGCCGAATGGCCTAATTCTACCATCACTTATGACTTTATGACCTTATGGCAATGGTTAAGATTTATATTATTGACACTTTGGGAATAACTTCAGCAGAGAACTGGCAGCAGATCCCGAAGGCAGCATGCAGGATAAGGAGAATAACGTTTAGTGCAAGTCTATGGGGCATTTTTGCTTCAGCCCTGGTTCCACGTGTGGATGGCCATTCATTATTGCTGCCTCTAATCCGCTTCTACCCTTTGTGTTGTAGGTGTACAACGTGCTGCCGGAGTTTGCCATCCCTCGCCCACAGACCAAGTCCAACTACTACCCCACACCCTTCCTGCAGGATCCCTACCTCAACTACCAGAACAGGCAGACCAACTTCTAGAGGACTGGTGGACCGTGCAGGACCCCTATCCCGAGCCCTGGACTTCATGCGACACCACTGACCATGCAGCTGGCCCTCCCGTCTCCACCGCTCACCTCCCTCACCAGTGTTGAAGACACGCAACCATTGATACAATGGATCTGTTGACTTTCAGTCGCTCCATGGTTACCCGATGCTTGGTTGCACAGTAGCACAAGGTGTTCAGCTGGCCAACACCTCTGTTTATCCAAGGCCACAGTTGAAAAGATAAAGTGAATGAATGGTTTGATGTATAATATGAATCAGATTATCGGCACTCGGGATCTCGCTGTTCCAACGATGTACCTTCTGTCCAGCACTCTTGGCATCGAAGGCCATTGGAGCCATACACATCAAATGCCGTAACGGACTCAAGAGGCTGCGTGGTCCTGTGCTCCGAGTTACAACTTCATACGATAGAACTTTATTTATCCCAGGAGGTGAAAATGAACCAACAAGTCCATAAAACTCAACAAGAAACATGAAACATGAAATTACAGTGATGAGTGGAAAGGATGTGCAAAGATTGGGGAGGGGGGGGGGGGAGGGTCAGTCTACCCCACGACAGAAGGGGGGTGGAGTTGTACAGTTTGATAGCCACAGGGAAGAAGGATGAGAAAAAGCAGCAAGATGTTTCAGGGCGAGACTCTTCTGACTCTTTTCGAGACTGAACAGTCTGAAGAAGGGTCTCGTCCCGAAACGTCTCCCATTCCTTCCCTCCAGAGATGCCACCAGTCCCGCTGAGTTACTCCAGCATTTTGTGCCCAGCTAGGACACGCACACACTAAAACCTGCCAACGCCACCCTTTCCACATGCTTCACCTCCAAGCTCAAAGCGGGTGCGATTATGAGGCAGACTCTCGAACAGCTTCATCTGCCAGATCGGAGGCAAGCAGAGTGTGAGATAAAGCCCCCATCAATGGTACTTTCTTGTGAAGGAAGGAACTGCAGACGCTGATTTACACCGAAGATAGACGCCAAAACGCTGGAGTAACTCGGCGGCTCAGGCAGCGTCTCTGGAGAGAAGGAATGGGTGACGTTTCGGGTCGAGACCCTTCTTCAGACTTCAACCCAAAACATCACCCATTCCTTCTCTCCAGAGATGCTGCCTGTCCCGCTGAGTTACTCCAGCATTTAGTGTCTATAATGGTACTTCCATCAATGGAACTCCATTGCCACATGTACCGAGGTGCAGTCAAATTCATTTTGGGATAAACTTCAGTACACTTATCCAAGTGCACATTATATGATATGTTATTATATATTATTATATATTATATATTTATGTTATATAAGCAATACATTATAAGTAAAATTATACCAGTATACAGAAGCACTTTGATACATCTTAGGTATGCACTTCAGATACTGTACAAGTGTTTAATAGTTGTATGCAGATGCCAGCAAAAATCGCCAGGCATCAAAAGTTAAGAATCCCAACTTCATATCTTGCAGCTCCTCTAGTAAAACAAGCCAGCTGAAGCGAGCGCTGGCTCAGAACGTGTCCGGATTTGATTTAGTTATTTCGTTGTTTGGGCGGCTCGGTGGCTTGTCGTTAGAACTGCTGCCTTACATCACCAGAGACCCGGGTTCAATCCCGACCACGGGCGCTGTCTGTACGGAGTTTGTACGTTCCTCCCGTGACCTGCGTGGGTTTTCCCCGAGATCTTCGATTTCCTCCCACACTCCAAAGACGTGCAGGTTTGCAGGTTAATTGGCTTGGTATAAATGATTTTAAAAAATGTCCCTAGTGTGTGTGTGTGTAGGATAGTATTGGCGTGGACTCGGTGGGCCGAATGGGCCTGTTTCCGCGCTGTATCTCTAAACTAAGCAAACCTCCATCCTCCTACATTGACCTTACTAATAACCTGCAGTGCCTCGTGTTATCCTCCTGTGTCTTGTGTGTGAGAGTGGGTAGATCCTTTTGTTCAGCAGTATTCTGTAATCTTTCCCAGTTAAAGCAATATTCTATTTTTCCATTCCAACCAAAGCAGAGTTTCCCGAATTATATTCTATCCTCCAATGTCTCCCACCCTCCTCCCCCACTCACTTAATTAGATACATTCCCCTGCAGGATCTTTGTTTCTTTGTCAGATGTTGCTGTCTCATTTCCTGATAGCATTTTATTTTCCCCCAAGTACCCAACAGCACTGAACGACAGCAAAACCTTGGCCTCCCTAACAGAAGTCAAGTGGCTAACGGAATCAGGGGATATGGGGAGAAAGCAGGAACGGGGTACTGATTTAGGATGATCAGCCATGACCATACTGAATGGCGGTGCTGGCTCGAAGGGCCGAATGGCCTACTCCTGCACCTATTTTCTATGTTTCCTGGCATCAGGATCCGTCAGGCTGAGTGGACCTAGTGTATAACTGTACATTGGCTGTGTAACTTTAATGTAAATATTATTTATGTAGTCTAAAGCATTTCTCGTATGCCAAACTGGAATTCCACATTTTTTGTAGCAGCAATAAAATTTACTTAAATATTTGTATAATATCGCCTCGAGTCCAATTGTTATTCCGTTTGAAGGTGCGGCGGGTGGAGCTGCTGCCTGACAGCGCCAAGGGAATCAAATGCTCGGGTGCTGTCTGCGTGGAGTTTGCACGTTCTCCCCGTGACCACATGGGTTTCCTCCGGGTGCTCTGGCCTCCCGCATCCCAAAGACGTGCGGGTTTGCAGGTCTGCAAATTGTCCCTCGTGTGTAGGGTGGGGGTGAGAAAATGGGGATCGCAGAGAATGAGTGTGAATGGGCGGCAGGGATAGTTAGGGCAGGCACTATCCTGACGTATAGGAAACATTTCGACAGGAACATGGATAGAGGGCTGTGGGCCAAAAGCAGGCAGGTGGGACTGGTGTAGCTGGGGGCATGTTGGTCGGCGTCAAGTAGGTGCCGAAGGGCCTGTTATCGTGCTGTCTCTAAACTAAGTTAAACAGGATCCCAGAGAGAGCCAGCAGGAACTGTAACACAGGGAGAGACAATGGGAATTGTCCCCCAGGGACAACTGTACCCCAGGGAGACTCTGTGGGAACTGTCCCCGGGGAGGGTTCAGACCTCCAGGACCTGACGTCTGGGAACATCAACGCAATCATATGATTTGTTTATTTCTGTAAAATATCTTGTTATCTTGTTAAAGACACAAGCGACTGCAGATTCTGAATCTTCAGCAAAAAACAATGTGTTGGAGGAGCTCAGCGCGGACAGGCAGCATCTGTGGAGGGAAATGGGCAGGTGGTTTTGTCGGTTCAGGATGGAAAAGGATCCAGGCCTGAAGCATCGTCTGCCTGTTCCCCCCCCACAGATATTGTCTGACCCGCTGAGTTCCTCCAGTGTGCACAACACATAGAACTGCAGATGCTGGTTTATACCAAAGTGCTGGAGTAACTCAGCATGCCAGGCAGCATCTCTGGAGGAAATGGTTAATAAGGATAGGCGATGTTTCGGGTCAGGATCCTTGTCATAAAGTCATAAGGAATAGGAGTGGTATTAGGCCATTCGGCCCATCAAGTCTACTACACCATTCAAAGGACATCCTTGTGATTGAGGCAGTGCAGCGTAGATTCACGAGATTGATCCCTGGGATGGCGGGACTGTCATATGAGGAAGGATTGAAAAGACTAGGCTTGTATTCATTGGAGTTTGAGGGGGGATCTTAGAGAAACATATAAAATTGAGAGAAGGACCCGCCTGAGCCCATGACACATCCATTGTCAAGTTCTGCATCACGCATCACGCGCCTGATTTATATTCTCAGTTAATCATTCACAAAACACTGAGTCTCCTCTGTTTATTTTGGTATTAACCTGCCTTTGATCACTAAATCTGGTCACCACGGTAACCCCCCCCCACGAATGTTGATTAGAGCTGAGGTCTGTTTTAAGTTGCCCATTCACCCAGTTACAGCGAGGTCTATCGATGCCCTCTATTCCGTGGTAAGGTTGTGGTTTCATCTGTGGTGGATTCAACAATAGCCTGGTTGATAATTAAATAATTTAATCCCCATTCACATCTTAACCAGTTTAATCAATTATTTACAAAAATGATATGTACAGTAAGTACAATGATACAAAGTAAAGCAAATATCCTTAAATACAGAATGAACTAAAGTGCAACTATATATTTCCCCATCCCTATTGAGGGTACATTCCACCCCCCGCGGTGCCCAGCGGTCACGGGAATCCCCCAGGGCGCCCGTGGGCAGCGTGAGTCCCTCTCTAGTGCCACCCGGGCACGGACATATCCCTGGACAAGGGGCAGGCAGCCAGCTCTGCCGTTCAATCAATGGTTTGTGGTTTCAACCCTATCGCTGGCCTAAAGCTATAAAGTCCCACTGGAGAAATAGACAATGTCTCATGTTCAGGAGCTGTTGCACGGTAATAGTCGAAGGGGGAGTGAAGGAAGGAAACCAGAGCACCACAGAAGGCAGTGGAGGCCAATTCACTGGATGTTTTCAAGAGAGAGTTAGATTTAGCTCTTAGGGCTAACGGAATCAAGGGATATGGGGGAGAAAGCAGGAACGAGGTACTGATTTTGGATGATCAGCCACGATCATATTGAATGGTGGTACTGGCTCGAAGGGCTGAATGGCCTACACTTGCACCTATTTTCTATGTTTCTATGCAATGTCAGATTGAGTTTAGTTTTAGTTTAGCTTAGAGATACAGTGCGGAAATAGGCCGTTCGGCCCATCGAGTCTGCACTGACCTGCTATCCCCGCACATTAACAATGTCCTACACACACTAGGGACAATTAACACATACACCAAGCTAATTAAACCTACATACCAGCATGTCTTTGGAGTGTGGGAGGAAATCGAAGATCTCAGAGAAAACCCACGCGGTCAAGGGGAGAACGTGCAAACTCCGAACAGACAAGATTCAGATTTCAGATTCAAACTTTATTGTCATTGTGCAGTGTATAGTACAGAGACAACGAAACACAGTTAGCATCTCACCCAGAAGTGCGAACACAGAATAATGGAACAGTAAAATATATATAGACAGAGACCAGAACAATAGGCAGGTACTTTCAGAAAGCACCCGTGGTCGGGATCGAACCCGGGTCTCCGATGCTGCAAGCGCTGTAAGGCGGGAACTCTACCGCTGCGCCACCATGACCACCCATGTTGGTTTCAGGAAGTTTTTAAGAAGGAACTGCAGATGCTGGAAAATCGAAGGTAGACAAAAATGCTGGAGAAACTCAGCGGGTGCAGCAGCATCTATGGAGCGAAGGAAGTACCTGCCTCTTGTTCTGGTCTCTGTCTTGGCTGTGATACCTAGCTGGGGTGCAGGAGATGCAGGGCTTGGAGGAAGGAGGTCGCTGTGCTTTGGTGGCTTTAGCGTCTGGGTTGAAGTTCTATTTCCAGATTGATTCTTGCCTGCGGGCACCGCACAGGCGGAGAGAGGGCTGAGCAGTAAACAAACGCACCCTTTCTCCATGCATGCTGAGTCTCTGGAATTTGCAGGCCTGAAGAGGTTTGTGAAGCCCAAACCACTGGGGATACTGAACGAAGCGGGTACAAAGATCAGAGAACAGAGGGCAATGGGGAACTGGCGCAGAGAAGGAGCAGAGGCCTTGGTGCTTAAGATCAGTAGTTTAGTTTAGTTTATTGACTCGTGTACCAAGGGGGTACAGTGAAAAGCTTTTTGTTGTGTGCTAACCAGTCAGCGGAAAGAATTAAGCGCAACTACAATCGAGACATCCGCAGTGTACAGATACATGATATAGGGAATCACTTTTAGTGCAAGATAAAGTCCAGTAATGTCCGATTAAAGTGGCAAGGTGGCGCAGCGGTAGAGTTGCTGCTTTACAGCGCCAAAGACCCGGGTTCGATCCCGACCACGGGTGCTGTCGATATGGAGTTTGTACGTTCTCCCTGTGACTTGCGTGGGTTTTCTCCAAAGATCTCCGGTTTCCTCCCACATTCCAAAGACGTACAGGATTGTAGGATAATTGGCTTGGCATGAGTAGAGAGGTTCTTCTGCAGTTCTGGTGAGACCACATCTGGAGTATTGTGTCCAGTTTTGGTCTCCTAATTTGAGGAAGGACATCCTTGTGATTGAGGCAGTGCAGCGTAGGTTCACGAGATTGATCCCTGGGATGGCGGGACTGTCATATGAGGAAAGACTGAAAAGACTAGGCTTGTATTCACTGGAGTTTGAGGGGGGATCTTAGAGAAACATATAAAATTATAAAAGGACTGGACAAGCTAGATGCAGGAAAAATGTTCCCAATGTTGGGCGAGTCCAGAACCAGGGGCCACAGTCTTAGAATAAAGGGGAGGCCATTTA
This sequence comes from Amblyraja radiata, assembly GCF_010909765.2. Taxonomy (NCBI): domain Eukaryota; kingdom Metazoa; phylum Chordata; class Chondrichthyes; order Rajiformes; family Rajidae; genus Amblyraja; species Amblyraja radiata. The sequence goes on along the minus strand of NC_045993.1, from coordinate 7,691,853 downwards.
TGACTGAGGTGAGAAAAACCTTTTTCACTCAAGAGTTGTGAATTTGTGGAATTCCCTGCCACAGAGGGCAGTGGAGACCAAATCACTGGATGGATTTAAGAGAGAGTTAGATAGAGCTCTAGGGGCTAGTGGTATCAAGGGATATGAGGAGAAGGCAGGCACGGGTTATTGATTGGGGACGATCAGCCATGATCACAATGAATGACGGTGCTGGCTCGAAGGGCCGAATGGCCTCCTCCTGCACCTATTTTCTATTTCTATGATTGTAACATAGTCCCCATTGTGTATAGGATAGTGTGTGTGTGGGGATCACTGGTCGGTGCGGACTCGGTGGGCCGAAGGGCCTGGTTCCACACTGTATCTCTAAACTAATCCTTTATGTGTCGGAGGGAATTTCAGATGCTAGTATCGTCTGATGAAGGGTCTCAACCCGAACCGTCACCAATTCCTTTTCTCCAGAGATGTTGCCTGACCTGCTGAGTTACTCCGGCTCTTTGTGCCTTCTCGTTTGTTGTTTACAATCCACCAACTGCATAATCCAGTAAATCCACTCGTTGTTATGAAGGAAATGTCTGTGTTTAAATGCATTGACACGTCCAGAACTGACAGGCCAATTATTGAGCTGTTGACGTAGTGTTCTCATACATTTCATAAAACAAAGTTGGAAACGAAGGGAGAGCCATCATTCAGGTTGGTCCAGATTCACAGCAAGTGTGGAAATGGTTCAAAGTGCCCTCTGGGCCTCCCTTGAGGATTCACCGCAGTAGCTTGAGATATTAAATAATCTCGTGTCCGTACTTTGTCTCTCGTGCCTGATTTTACACCGGACGCTGCCAACTCTGCGCCTCCATCACCATGCCCACTCTCGCTCTGAGATAGAGCAGGATATTAGCACGGGAGTCAAGGGTATATGGGGAGAAGGCAGGAGAATGGGGTTAGGAGCGAGAGGTGGCTTAGCCGTGTTTGAATGGCGGAGTAGACTTGATGGGCCAATTCTGCTCCTATTAATAATTCTCTCACCCAAACCACTACGTTTCATCACAGGCACCACCTAGGCTGGAGGCTTGGAGCAAAGATAATAGATTCACCACAAACGCCTCACGCACACCCTTCCTTATACCATCCCTTCTCATGCCATTCTTAACTTACTGACACAAAGACACTTCCTTGGCAATGAAGCAATCCAGTCAAGTCCCCACTTGGATAAGGTATTTCTACAATTTGCTCAAATGCACCTCATAATCACAGAGAGATACAACACAGAAACATTGGCCTTCATCAGCGTATTGAGTATAGAAGTTGGGAGGTCATGTTGAATTTATATAAGATGTTGGTGAGGCCGCATTTAGACTCTGTACACCTCTGTGTTCAGTTTTACGTTATCGGAAGGATGTTTAGTTTAGTTTAGTTTAGAGATACAACGCAGAAACAGGCCCTTCGGCCCATCGAGTCCCCACTGACCCGCACACCAGAGTTGTACAAAATCGTGAGAGGAATAGATCGGGTAGACGCCCAGAGTCTCTTGCCCAGAGTAGGGGAATCGAGAGCCAGAGGGCATAGGTTTAAGGTGAGGGGGGAACAATTTAATAGGAGCCTGAGGGGTAACATTTTATACACAAAGGGTGGTGGGCGTATGGAACGAGCTGCCAGAGGAGGTAGTTGAGGCGGGGACTGTTCCAACATTTAAGCAGCTTCTCCTTCTTCTTCTTGCGTGTGGCGTGCACAGCCTAAAGTTGTTGGACAACTTGTTCTATTTGATCTTCCGTTTGTGCACGTCGGGTTGATTGCATTCGTCGAAACAGGGCGGACCACGTGAAGGTTGCAATCTCCCACCCCGTTTAAGCAGCAATTAGACAGATACATGGATAGGACAAGTTTAGAAGGGTCTGGGCCAAAGACGGGCAGGTGGGACTAGTGTCGATGCGGCATGTAGGTCGTGTGGGCAAACTGGGTCAAAGGGCCTGTTTCTGCGCTGTGGGACTCTATGACTATAAGAAGATTGACGATTTAACCATCAAGCAGAGGAACTTGGTGGCTGGGAGCTGAGGTGATGAGGTGCAGTTCGTACATGATAGGAGCAGAATTAGGCCATTCGGCCCTTCAGGTCTATTCCACCATTCAATCAAGCCTGACCTCTCTCCCTCCTAACCCCATTCTCCTGCCTTCTCCCCCACTGACACCCATACTGATCAACAATCAATCTATCTCTGCCTTAAAAATAGCCATGGACTTGGCCTCCACAGTCGTCTGTGAAGTCTCGGGCGGGGAGGACGGGGAGGGAGGGAGGGAGGGAGGGAGGGGCGGGGGGGGGGTGTTGAGTGAGAGCCAGTGACCCTGGCAACAGGTTGGGACCAGGAGGTGTTTACTATGTGTAGAGCAGCAGGTGAGTCTGGAGCTGGAGGCTGTGCCTGGCAGGCAGGGCTGGGCTGTTTTGGAAACATCTCCCTCGAGAGTGACGTTGCAGTCAACAGGTTTATCCACAACAGTGGCTCTGCAATGGAGCACGACGGAAGCCCAGGGCAATCTCCGGGGGATATTTAGTCAATTGGGAGAGGAAGGAAAGAATGACACAAAGTGCTGGAGTAACTCAGCGGGACAGGCAGCATCTCTGGTGAGAAATGATGGGCAACGTTTCGGGTCGAGACCCTTCATCAGACGACACTAGCGTCTGAAGTTCCCTCCGACTCATTTTGGGTTGGGCCCCTTAGTCCGAAGAAGGGTCCTAATCAGAAATATTACCTATTCCTTTTGTCCAGAGATGCTGACTGACCCACTGAGTTGCTCCAAAACGTTGAGATTATACAATACAATACAATACCATTTATTTGTCATTTGAACCTCACATTGGTTTCTGCAGCCATACAAGAAAATAACAAGACACACACCAACACAATTCACACAAACATCCATCACAGTGAATCTCCTCCTCACTGTGATGGAAGGCAAAGTTTTGTCTCTCCCCTGCTCTCCATTCTTCTCCCGGTGTCAAAGTCAAAGCCCCCAGCGGGCGCTAGCAAGTCCCACGGCCACTTAAAGCCGCTCCGGGCGATGTAAGGCCCTGCTCCGGGTATTGATGTTGGAGGCCCCGGCGGGTGCTAGCAAGTCCACGGCCATTTAAAGCCGCGCCGGACGATGTAAGGCCCTGCTCCGGGTATTGATGTTGGAGGCCCCGGCGGGTGCTAGCAAGTCCACGGCCATTTAAAGCCGCGCCGGACGATGTAAGGCCCCGCTCCAGGTCACTCTCAACCCCGCAATTGGGGGGGGAGAAGTCGCCGTTGCCGGTGCCCCGTAAAGCAGTCTCCCACAGGGGACCCGCGAGCTCCCGGTGTCACCATCCACCGGAGTCGGGTCGCAGCAGCGCGCCACCGCAGCTCTCCATGCTCCGAAGCTGACCAGCTCCACGATGGTAGGTCCGCAGCTCCGCAGGCTCCGTGACTTGAGCCTCCAGGTCGTTCCGGTTGGAGGCCGCTCCACGGTGCTAGGCCCCAACGGCAACGGTGACCCGACAGAGAAAAGGGAAGAGATTTTAAAGTTTCCCCCACCCATACACATTTAAAAGCCCACTACAAACTATACCTTCAACGGGACAAAAAAAACAAAAAACTGCAGAGGCCGCTGCGACGTTGGTCGCGCCGCCCACCATAATTATCTTTAGAATCACAGGTAATTTGTTACACAAGGCCACTCTGCCCATCGAGTCTACCCCAGGTAATAAAGTGTGACATGAGCCTTATCCCCATTTACGGCACAAGGCCTGACCTCCAGTAAGTAACTGTGTCATAATCATCAGGGTTCACTGATGGGGAGATCTATCGCAGTCGCTGCCTCAAAAAGGCTGGCAGCATCATCAAAGACCCACACCATCCTGGCCACACGCTCATCTCCCCACTACCTTCAGGTAGAAGGTACAGGAGCCTGAAGACTGGAACATCCAGGTTCAGGAATAGCTACTTCCCCACGGCCATCAGGCTATTAAACCTGGCTCGGACAAAACTCTGAACATTAATAGCCCATTATCTGTTATTTGCACTATCAGTTTATTTATTCATGTGTGTATATATTTATACAATGGTATATGGACACACTGATCTGTTCTGTATTCGTGCCTACTATGTTCTGTTGTGCTGAAGCAAAGCAAGAATGTCATTGTCCTATCAGGGACACATGACAATAAACTCTCTTGAATCTCTTGAGGCTTTGATGTTTGTAACACGTTCAGGCAGTGAGTGAAAGCCAAGTCCTACACTGCAGATATTCCCCCTCCCACCTCCCTACTTCTCCCCTCTAATCCCACTGCCAGCTACTTTAAATCTTTGGTAAAACACAAAGTGCCGGAGTAACTCAGTGGGTCTGTCAGCATCTGTGGAAGGAAAAGGGCAGGTGACAGTCCGGGTCTGGACCCTCTGCAGACAGCCTGAGGAAGGGTCCCGAGCCAAAAAGTTGCTTATTCAATCCTTCAACAGTTACTGGTAGACAAAAGTGCTGGAGAAACTCAGCGGGTGCAGCAGCATCTATGGAGCGAAGGAAATAGGCAACGTTTCGGCCCGCTGAGTTTCTCCAGCACTTTTGTGTACCTTCGATTTTCCAGCATCTGCAGTTCCTTCTTAAACAATTCTTCAACAGTTACTGCCAGACACACTTAGATTCATAAATTCTAGGAGCAGAATTAGGCCATTCGGCCCATTAAGTCTACTGCACCATTCAGTCATGGCTGATCTGTTCTTCCCTCTCAACCCCATTCTCCTGACTTCTCCCCATAACCCCTGACACCCCTTCCACCACCTGCAGTTCTTTGTGGCCCCACTTAAAGTCTTGCCTGGTTTGTTTTACTGTCCGATCAGCTGAGAAGGTTATTGGCTACAACCTTCCTTCCATTGATGAACTGTACACTGCAAGGGCCAGGAAGCGAGCGGGCAAGATCATCTCTGATCCCTCTCACCCTGGCCACAAACCCTTTGAATCACTTCCCTCTGGAAGGCGACTCCGGACTGTCAAAGCTGCCACAGCCAGACATAAAAACAGTTTTTATCCACGAGTAGTTGCTCTACTCAACAGCCAAAAATCTGTAGCCTCCCTTTGATCTGGTATTTTGTTGGTTCACATGCTTGGTCAATGGTGTTTTATCATTAATGTTTTATTATTATTAATGTTTAGTTTTTTCGGAGTCATTCGTAACTGTCACTGTATGTCATGTTGTTACTTGTGGGCGGAGCACCAAGGCAAATTCCTTGTATGTGAATACTTGGCCAATAAATGTACTTACTTACTTAAAGAAGGGTCTCGACCCGAAACGTCACCAATTCCTTCTCTCCAGAGATGCTGCCTGACCCGCTGAGTTGCTCCAGCATTTCATATCTATCTTTGCTGTCTTACAGTGCCACAGGCCCAGGTTCCATCCTGACTCTCACCTTAAAGCTATGCCCTCTAGTGTTGTGCACTTTCACCCTGGGAACACAAGGTTCTGAAGAAGGGTCTCAACCCGAAATGTCATCCATTCCTTCTCTCCAGAGATGCGCCTGTCCCCCTGAGTTACTCCAGCATTTTGTGTCGAATCTCGGTTTAAACCAGCATCTGCAGTTCCTTCCTGCACAAAAGGTTCCATCAGAGTGCCTTTGACATGTAGAATACAGACTATTCTTTCAATTTGCTGGCTGCTGCAGAGCTCGCGTTGTACACCAGAGGGCCCCACTGAGCAGGAAAGGGACAGCATATCTCAGGAATCACACACTATTTTCAGCAGGCTCCAGACATAAAACCCTGCAAAAGTCTTGCCTACTCTCAACTATCTCCATTGTTTTGTACAGGAAACCTTTCAACTAAGGCGAGCGTAAAACAAGTATAAAATAAATTATAAAACCAATGCCAGTCCACATTGAAGCTGTTGCCTCACCCCCCAATCTATTTTACGATACGATACGATACAATTTATTTGTCATTTGGACCCCTTGAGGGCCAAACGAAATGACGTTTCTGCAGCCATACATTACAAACAAATAGACCCAAGACACAACATAATTTACATAAACATCCATCACATTGCTGTGATGGAAGGCCAAAAAAACCATCACAAAGTGCTGGAGTAACTCATCAGGATCGGCAAGTATATCTGGAGAGAGGGAATGGGTGATGTTTTGGGTCGAGACCCTTCTTCAGACTGAGAGTCTGAGGGTCTCAGTCGGTTACTGCTACTCAGTAGGTACAGACTCTCAGTTGAAGAAGGGTCTGGACCCGAAACACCACCTATTCCTTTTCTCAATAGATGCTGCCTGACCCGCTGAGTTAAGGGCCTGTCCCACGAGCATGCGGCTCCATGCGGCAAGCGCAACCTAACTTGGTCGCTTGAGCCGAGCGGCCTCGCGGGGCCGGTCCCACTTCGATCGCCGGAGCCGTATGGAGTTGTGCGGAGCTGGTCCCGACATCGCGCGGGGCTCCGAAAAACTGACCGTGTTCAAAAATTCCACGCGGCAACGGCCTGCTGGCCCGCAGCCGCCTCGACGCCGTACATCACGCGCGAACTTCGCTCGAACTTCACGTCACTCACTCCACCTCCGTGCGGCCCCCGCTTCTGGTTTGCTCGCGCTTGCCGCATGCAGTCGCATGCTCATGGGACAGGCCCTTTCCTCCAACATGTTGAGTCTATCTTCAGTGTAAACCAGCATGTGCAGTTTCTTCTTACACACCCAGTCTGTTTTCTCCTGATCAGGATAAGTTTCCCCTTTATGGTCATATAAATGGGAGCACAAATATCATATTGTTTACCCTTTAGATATAATATTATAATGATCACATTCTTTCTGGACTGATTTTGACTCAGTTTACTTTATACTATCATTTATAGAAATTCAGGTCTGAGGTAAAATCTCTCACGATTCTCGCCCAATGGAAGGGACATTTATGTTCCACCAGTCTGAAGAAGTGTCTCGACCCAAAACCTCAGCTACCCACGTTCTCCAAAATTGCTGCCTGACCGACCGAGTTACTCCAGCACTTTTTTCCCCCTTGTTTTCACCAAAATGCAAATGGCATGTTGGCCTTCATAACAAGAGGAGTTGTGTATAGAAACATAGAAATTAGGTGCAGGAGTAGGCCATTCGGCCCTTCGAGCCTGCACCGCCATTCAATATGATCATGGCTGATCATCCAACTCAGTATCCCGTACCTGCCTTCTCTCCATACCCTCTGATCCCCTTAGCCACAAGGGCCACATCTAACTCCCTCTTAAATATAGCCAATGAACTGGCCTCGACTACCCTCTGTGGCAGGGAGTTCCAGAGATTCACCACTCTCTGTGTGAAAAAAGTTCTTCTCATCTCGGTTTTAAAGGATTTCCCCCTTATCCTTAAGCTGTGACCCCTTGTCCTGGACTTCCCCAACATCGGGAGCAATCTTCCTGCATCTAGCCTGTCCAACCCCTTAAGAATTTTGTAAGTTTCTATAAGATCCCCTCTCAATCTCCTAAATTCTAGAGTATAAACCAAGTCTATCCAGTCTTTCTTCATAAGACAGTCCTGACATCCCAGGAATCAGTCTGGTGAACCTTCTCTGCACTCCCTCTATGGCAATAATGTCCTTCCTCAGATTTGGAGACCAAAACTGTACGCAATACTCCAGGTGTGGTCTCACCAAGACCCTGTACAACTGCAGTAGAACCTCCCTGCTCCTATACTCAAATCCTTTTGCTATGAAAGCTAACATACCATTCGCTTTCTTCACTGCCTGCTGCACCTGCATGCCCACTTTCAATGACTGGTGTACCATGACACCCAGGTCTCGCTGCATATCCCCTTTTCCTAGTCGGCCACCATTTAGATAATAGTCTGCTTTCCTGTTTTTGCCACCAAAATGGATAACCTCACATTTATCCACATTATACTGCATCTGCCAAACATTTGCCCACTCACCCAGCCTATCCAAGTCACCTTGCAGTCTCCTAGCATCCTCCTCACAGCTAACACTGCCCCCCAGCTTAGTGTCATCCGCAAACTTGGAGATATTGCCTTCAATTCCCTCATCCAGATCATTAATATATATTGTAAATAGCTGGGGTCCCAGCACTGAGCCTTGCGGTACCCCACTAGTCACTGCCTGCCATTGTGAAAAAGACCCGTTTACTCCTACTCTTTGCTTCCTGTTTGCCAGCCAGTTCTCTATCCACATCAATACTGAACCCCCAATGCCGTGTGCTTTAAGTTTGTAAACTAATCTCTTATGTGGGACCTTGTCGAAAGCCTTCTGGAAGTCCAGATACACCACATCCACTGGTTCTCCCCTATCCACGCTACTAGTTACATCCTCGAAAAATTCTATAAGATTCGTCAGACATGATTTACCTTTTGTAAATCCATGCTGACTTTGTCCAATGATTTCACCACTTTCCAAATGTGCTGCTATCCCATCTTTAATAACTGACTCTAGCAGTTTCCCCACTACCGATGTTAGACTAACTGGTCTGTAATTCCCCGTTTTCTCTCTCCCTCCCTTCTTAAAAAGTGGGGTTACGTTTGCTACCCGCCAATCCTCAGGAACTACTCCAGAATCTAAAGAGTTTTGAAAGATTATTACTAATGCATCCACTATTTCTGGAGCTACTTCCTTAAGTACTCTGGGATGCAGCCTATCTGGCCCTGGGGATTTATCGGCCTTTAATCCATTCAATTTACCCAACACCACTTCCCGGCTAACCTGGATTTCACTCAATTCCTCCAACTCCTTTGACCCGCGGTCCCCTGCTATTTCCGGCAGATTATTTATGTCTTCCTTAGTGAAGACGGAACCAAAGTAGTTATTCAATTGGTCCGCCATATCCTTGTTCCCCATGATCAACTCACCCGTTTCTGACTGCAAGGGACCTACATTTGTTTTAACTAATCTCTTTCTTTTCACATATCTATAAAAACTTTTGCAGTCAGTTTTTATGTTCCCTGCCAGTTTTCTTTCATAATCTATTTTTCCTTTCCTAATTAAGCCCTTTGTCCTCCTCTGCTGGTCTCTGAATTTCTCCCAGTCCTCCGGTATGCTGCTTTTTCTGGCTAATTTGTACGCATCATCCTTCGCTTTGATACTATCCCTGATTTCCCTTGTTATCCACGGATGCACTACCTTCCCTGATTTATTCTTTTGCCAAACTGGGATGAACAATTTTTGTAGTTCATCCATGCAGTCTTTAAATGTCTTCCATTGCATATCCACCGTCAACCCTTTTAGAATTAATTGCCAGTCAATCTTGGCCAATTCACGTCTCATACCCTCAAAGTTACCTTTCTTTAAGTTCAGAACCATTGTTTCTGAATTAACAATGTCACTCTCCATCCTAATGAAGAACTCAACCATATTATGGTCACTCTTGCCCAAGGGGCACGTACAACAAGACTGCTAACTAACCCTTCCTCATTACTCAATACCCAGTCTAAAATAGCCTGCTCTCTCGTTGGTTCCTCTACATGTTGATTTAGATAACTATCCCGCATACATTCCAAAAAATCCTCTTCCTCAGCACCCCTGCCAATTTGATTCACCCAATCTATATGTAGATTGAAGTCACCCATTATAACGGTTTTGCCTTTGTCGCACGCATTTCTAATTTCCTGTTTGATACCATCTCCAACTGCACTACTACTGTTAGGTGGCCTGTACACAACACCCACCAGCGTTTTCTGCCCCTTAGTGTTTCGCAGCTCTACCCATACCGATTCCACATCCTGCAAACTAATGTCCTTCCTTTCCATTGCGTTAATCTCCTCTCTAATCAGCAACGCTACCCCACCTCCTTTTCCTTTCTCTCTATCCCTCCTGAATATTGAATATCCCTGGATGTTCAGCTCCCAGCCTTGGTCACCCTGGAGCCATGTCTCCGTGATCCCAACTATATCATAGTCATTAATAGCTATCTGCACATTCAACTCATCCACCTTATTACGAATGCTCCTTGCATTGAGACACAAAGCCTTCAGGCTTGTTTTTACAACACTCTTACCCCTTATACAATTTTGTTGAAAAGTGGCCCTTTTTGATTTTTGCCCTGGATTTTCCGGCCTGCCACTTTTACTTTTCACCTTGCTACCTATTGCTTCTACCCTCATTTTACACCCCTCTGTCTCTATGCTCACACATTTAAGAAACCCTTTCCCTTTAACTCCATCCTCCACTAGCCCATTCGACACCCCACCCCCCTTATTCAGTTTAAAACCACCCGTGTAGCAGTGGCAAACCTGCCTGCCAGAATGCTGGTCCCACACCTGTTAAGATGCAATCCGTCCCTTTTGTACAGTTCCCCCTTACCCCAAAACAGATCCCAGTGATCTAAGAATCTAAATCCCTGCCCCGTGCACCAGTTCTTCAGCCACACGTTCAGGTCCCGTATCTCCCTGTTCCTGCTCTCGCCAGCACGAGGAACTGGAAGCAAACCGGAGATAACAACCCTGAGTATAGGAGCAAAGAAGTCCTTCTGCAGTTGTACAGAGCCCTAGTGAGACCACACCTGGAGTATTGTGTGCAGTTTTGGACCCCAAAATTAATGGAAGGACATTCATGCTATTGAGGGAGTGCAGCGTAGGTTTACAAGGTTAATTCCCGGGATGGCGGGACTGTCATATGCTGAGAGAATGGAGCGACTGGGCTTGTATACTCTGGAGTTTAGAAGGATGTGAGGGGATCTTATTGAAACATAAAATTATTAAGGGTTTGGACACGCTAGAGGCAGGAAACATGTTCCCGATGTTCGGGGAGTCCAGAACCAGGGGCCACAGTTTAAAAATAAGGGGAAAGCCATTTAGAACGGAGACAAGGAAACACTTTTTTCACACAGAGAGTGGTGAGTCTGTGGAATTCTCTGCCTCAGAGGGCGATGGAGGCCGGTTCTCTGGATGCTTTCAAGAGAGAGCTAGATAGGGCTCTTAAAGATAGCGGAGTCAGGGGATATGGGGAGAAGGCAGGAACGGGGTACTGATTGTGGATGCTCAGCCATGATCACATTGAATGGCAGTGCTGATTCGAAGGGCCGAATGGCCTACTCCTGCACCTATTGTCTATGGTCTACAATTTGTTTGGGCCAACCACATTGAAAGTACAGCACACCAACAGCATGCCTCTTAAAGATGCACAGTGGAAAGCATCGTACCGGGATAAATCACAGCTTGGCAGCAACTCTGTGAAGAATGCAAGGAATTGCAGTTGCAGAAGTTGATCAGACAAACCACTCTTTCTTCCTCACCGTCCGTCGATTCTGTCAACACTACACACGGCCTCGGGAAATCAGCCAACATAATCAAGGACCATTTACACCCCTTTTCTCTCTCCCATCAGGCAAAAAAATATAAACGCCTGAAAGCACGCATCACCAGATTGTGGACCAGCTTCTTCCCTACTGTTGTTAGACTACTGAACGGCCCCCTCACAAGCCAAGGATGCAATCACAATCTCTCAACCTAACTCACTGTGGCCCTAGACCAGGGGTGGGGAACCTGCCGCCTTAAGGCTACATGCGACCTTCTAGGCCATTAAGTGCGGCCTTTTGAATGAATCCAAATTTTGTAGAACAAATCAGTTTATTTTTATTAATATGTTTTTGTTTGACCTTTATTATTTTTATTTTAATCTTAAAATGAACGTATTTAAAATACCAAAGAGTGAAAGAAAATTCAACTAAATAATCCTCCCCGACCGAAGGCCACAATTAAAACATTAGTAAATCATGAGGACTATTTTAACAAAATAATGTACATTTTGAAGTACATCTCATTGAAGTTTCTTGGATGCAGCCTTGTTAGATTACAGCTAACAATGTGGCATTCCAACATGAAAAGGTTCTCCACTCTTGCCCTCGAACCTGTTTCACATCTGCACCTTCTAACTGTAACACTGTTATGCTGTGATATCATCTTCTGGACTCTAGTATTTTTCTCTTCACACTGAACTGTTGTAGAGGGGCAGCAAATTGGGTCAGAGGTAGAGTTGCCTCCTCACAGCGCCAGGGACCAGGGTGGCTTTTCTCCAGGGGCTCCGGTCTCCTCCCACACTCCAAAGACGTACAAGTTTGCAGGCTGATTGGCATGGTAAAATTAGTAAATTGTCCCTAGTGTGTAGGATAGTGCTAGTGTACGGGGTGATCGCAGGTCGGCGTGGACTCGATGAGCTGATGGGCCTGTTTCTGTACTGAATATCTAAAGTCGACTTGTATCTAAAGCACTCATGTATGTCTTTGACAAAGCTTTTCATTGCAAGTGACAAACATACACCAATACCAGTTTTTTTGAATGAGATTCCAGTATTTTCTTTAATGTCTCCTTGTAATGTTGCAGTCTCCATTATTTACTCCCTGGAACATTTCTTTACGACTCTCAATAAGCTTGTGAATTTTTGACCGATTCCAGTCCCCTTGTTCAACTTCAAGCTCGGCTCAGAAACCAACTTTTGAAAATTGGTAACAGCATTGTGCGGCTGCAGCAAGCTGTGTTCCGGCAATAAACCTTCATTGCTAGATACTGGAAACACCGACCAATTCCTATATCATGGGCACCACCTCTCGGTAAAGGCAGGCACCGAGAATAACATTTACCACCATCTTCAGCATGCCGACGCAGCCTTCAATCAAGTGTGGGAAAGGGCAGTAGAATATCAAGAGCTCTTAACTGGAGCAAAACTGATGGCTTCCTGTGTAGGAAGGAACTGCAGATGCTGGTTTAAACCAAAGATAGGCACAAAACGCTGGAGGAACTCAGCGGGACAGGCAGCATCTCTGGAGAATTGGATGGGGACCAAGTGGTTTGTTTTGTGTGTCATTAATGATGGCAAGTGTCTTTAAATTTTAGACTGCCCGTTATATTGTGGGTGGGTATATATGACGTATTTTAGGGTGTGTTTGCAGCTAAGTTTCTTGCGCAGAAGCTTAATGTTTAGTTTTGGACCAGCATGGGGAAGGTTTACCCTTTGACCATGCGAAGCGTATCGGAGACACTAGGACTTTTCTAACCTTTAAAGCGATAAGCTGGAGTTCGATGAAGATTATAGTGTACGAGTCGGAAGAAGTTTGGATGTACCTTATTGTTTTTCATCAACAATAAAGAATCTATTAATCAAAAGACTGTTATGAAGATTTATCTGTGAAGAAGCTCTGAAGGTCTCTGACAGAGAGCTCGCATGCGTATGAAGACATTCTCCTTAATCATGTAGTCCACTTAGCTGCTAGAGGGAGTCATCTCTTGAACAATATAAAAATCTGCCGTTATCTCTCCTGGTAACATCAAACTTGAAGATCATTAACAACCCGATTCGGCGTGGCTTAAACTTACTGGAATTTGCCCTTCTACAGCTGCCAAGTTTAGTTGAGTTTAGAGATACAGCGCGGGAGCAGGCAACTTCAACACACCCAGTCTGTGCCGACCAGCGATCCCCACATTAGCACCTTCCTATGCACACTAGCAACAACTTACAAGTCGGGAAATTGAGTGTTCAATAGACAATAGGTGCAAGAGTAGGCCATTTGGCCCTTCGAGCCAGCACCGCCATTCAATGTGATCATGGCTGATCATCCCCAATCAGTACCCCGTTCCTACCTTCTTCCCATATCCCCTGACTCCGCTATTTTTAAGAGCCCTATCTACCTCTCTCTTGAAAGCATCCAGAGAACCTGCCTCCACCGCCCTCTGAGGCAGAGAATTCCACAGACTTGATTCATTTGATCTTCAGAATATATGATGGGACACGAAATGGTTAAGCATTCATTCGTTGAAGGATTACTTCCACATTTAATACACTAGTTCGAGATCAAAGCAATAACTGCACTCTTTAACTGAAACTACACACAACGACTCGGACAGCTGTAACACATTAACTGGTGTACCGTAACAGAAAACATAATCCATTTCCCAGCCTGCTAAATTTTCATGCTAATTAAAATCACTGTGACAAAATACTGACCCCTCGTTAATCAGTGAAAATATTTTGCAGAGCAAAACTACAGTTGTCCTCTGCACTCCTTTGTGGGTTTAGATGTGGGTGCCTTGACTGCATCAGCACCAATGGGTGGGGTGGGGTGGGGGAAGCTGTTCAAAGGCAATAGGAAGGGCACACTTACGAGCGTTTGACGGCACTGGGCCTGTAGTCGCTGGAGTTTAGAAGGATGAGCGGGGACCTCATTGAAACGTACAGAATAGTCAAAGGCTTGGATGTAGTGAATGTGGAGAGGACGTTGCCACTGGTGGGAGAGTATAGGACTAGAGGTCACAGCCTCAGAATTAAAGGACATTCCTTTAGGAAGGAGACGAGGAGGAACTTCTTTAGTCAGAGGGTGGTGAATCTGAGGAATTCTTTGCCACATACGGCTGTGGAGGCCAAGTCAATGGATGTTTTTAAAGCAGAGATAGGTAGATTCTTGATTAGTGCGGGTGTCAGGGGTTATGGGAAGAAGGCAGGAGAATGAGCCATGATCATATTGAATGGCCATGATCATATTGATCAGCCATGATCATATTGAATGGCGGTGCAGGCTCGAAGGGCCAAATGGCCTACTCCTGCACCTATTTTCTATGTTTCTAACGAGAGATAGATGAGCCATGATTGAATGGCGGAGCAGACTTGATGGGCCGAATGGCCTAATTCTGCCCCTGTCACTTATGACCTTATGACCAAGCTCGTCCACTGTATCCGATGCTCCTGGTGCAGGCTCCGATATATGGGCGAGACCAAGCGCAGACTTGCCGATTGTTCCGCTGAACACCTCTGCTCAGTCCACCTTGACCTACACAATCGCTCGGCCGCCAAACATTTTATCTCCCATCTCTCTCCCCCCCCCCCCCCATTCCCTTACTGACCAATTTGCAAGTGAGGCCACATGCAAATTGGAGGAACAGCACCTCATATTTCGCTTGGACAGCTTACAACCCAGCAACATATTGATTTCTCTAATTTCAAGTAACTCCTGCATTCCACCTCCCTCCCCCCCCTCACCTCCATCTCCCACCCTAGTTGTCCCAGTTGTCCTACGGTTGTATCCCTGTTGTTAGCACATCTTCCACAGCCAACACTGGGGCACTATGGACTCCAGTGTTTAAGAAGGAACTGCAGATGCTGGAAAATCGAAGGTAGACAAAAATGCTGGGGAAACTCAGCGGGTGCAGCAGCATCTATGGAGCGAAGGAAATAGACGTTTCGGGTCGAAACCCTTCTTCAGACTGATGGAGGGTGGGGCCAGGAGAAGAAAGGAAAAAGGAAGAGGAGGAGCCCGAGGGCTGAGGGAAAAGCTGAGAAGGGGAGGAGACAGCAAGGGCTACCGGTAATGGGAGAATTCAATGTTTATGCCACAAGGGTGCAGACTGCCCAAGCGGAATATGAGGTGCTGTTCCTCCAATTTCCGGTGGTGCTCACTCTGGCCATGGAGGAGGCCTATGGACTCCACCCTTCTGTTGCCAGCCCTGTTTTGTTCTGCCCACCCGAAACGACACATATTCCTTTCCTCCAGAGATGCAGCCTGACCCGCTGAGTTACCTCCAGATTTGTGTATCTATCTTGGGAAGATCTCACACGTGGCTAAACCTCACTCTTTCTCTCTCAGCGTCATGGAATCTCGGAGCAGGAGGAGAGGTCCAAAAATATCACCCTGCTTCACGTTTTCAAGCGCGCCAGAGCTGCAAGTGGGGGATTAAAACATAGTTCCTTAGTACCTGTTCATTTGGAGTTTCATACAGAGCTATAGGGCAGCACGGTGGCACAGCGGTAGAGTAGCTGCCTTACAGGTGGTGACTACTAGCCTGCATTATGTTGCTTGTTTGATTCAGGAAGCACAATAAGTTTCTGTATCTCTATAGTGTTTAGTTCAGAGATACAGTGTGGAGACAGGCCCTTTGGCCTGCGCCAACCAGCAATCATCCATACACTAATACTGTCCTGCACACTAGGAACAATTTACAGAAGCCTTTAAACCCACAAATCTGCACGTCCCTGAAATGTCAGAGGAAACCGGAGCAAACCCATATGGTCACAGGGAGAACCTGCAAACTCCATACAGATTGCACCCGGAGTCAGGATCGAACCTGGGTCTCGCAAGGCCGCAACTCTACCGCTGGGCCACTGTGCAGGCACAACTCGGCATGGTTAATGGTGACATTTTACATTAAGATATCCAAAAAAAGGCTTATTCTTTAACTGCAAATTAGTTATAAAGCAAACAGCATTTGGCGTTGAATAAGAGCAGAGGACAAGAATAAAAAATAGCATGTTTATATAAAACGCAAGTCAGGCCATAATTAAACAGTTAAAGGTTTCATTCGGTTTTGATTGCCCCGTAACAGCCTTGAAGGCAGCGTAGTTCACCAGCGTTCAGGAATTCAACCATCCGCTCCAGTCCGACATGTTGTAGTTACAATCCCACAGGAATGTGGTTAACTCTTCACCGCTCTCTGAATTGGCCTTGCCAGGAACTCAAAGGGAAATATAAGGATAGACAAACGACTACTCCACCTGCGGTATCTACATTACAGGAGAAAATATGACAATTTAGTTACAATCAGGCATGGGATGCGTTAGACAGACACAAAGTGCTGGAGTAACTCAGCGGGACAGGCAGCATCTCTGGAGAGAAGGAATGGGTGAATGTTCGGGTCAAGACATGTCTTCAGACTGTTAAATGCTCAAATTATGATAGGTTGCTAGATTGAATAGGTAAGAACATTTTCTTATGAAGACTTATTTACCACACCAATCTCAACCACCATGCATCAGCACAGGGCACACGTACAGGCACGGAGAACAGCTGTACAGAAGAGTGTGCAGGCAGATCAGCAACCCATCTCCACCTGGCGAGTTTCCATGGAGTAGTTACTAAAAGTCCACCTTTGGCCTAGATCTCCCGGTTGTCAAACTTAACTTCCCTTCTCAAACTGACCTTTCTGTCCTAGGCCTCCTCCACTGTCAGTGTGAGGCCACATGCAAACTGGAGGAACAGCACCTCGTATTTCACTTGAGCAGCTTACAACCAGGCAGTATGAACGTTGATTTCTCCAATTTCAAGTAACTCCTGGACTCCACTCTTCCTGAGGTCATCTGTTGCCAGCTCTGATTTGTTCGAGCCTTCAATTGCCTCTAGTTTCCCTGCTATCTTTCAGTCTGAAGGATTCGGACCCCAAACAGCACCTATTCTTTTCTCCAGAGCTGCTGCCTGACTGGCTGAGTTACTTCAGCATTGCTTTGTATATTCGGTATAAACCAGCACCTGTTCCTTCCTACACTAAAAAGTTTATTGCAGCTGGCAAATCTAGCATTTATTTCCCCATCTCTAATTGCCGAAGTGGTGGGGAGACATTTTGAATCCCTATTATCTATCCTGAAGATATTCTCAGGGTATAATTGGTGGTAATGTTCCAAAGTTTTGTCCCAGCAATGAGGAAGGCAGATCTGGTTTACACCGAAGATGGAAACAAAACGCTGGTGTTATTCAGTGCGACTAGGCAGAAGGGTCTTGACCCAAAACATCACCCCACCCTTCTCTCCAGAGATGGTGCCTGTCCCCCTGAGTTACTCCAGCACTTTGAGTCTATCTTCAATGAAGACACTTAGTTGTAATTTGGTCAAGTCTGTGTGCAGTTTGGAGGGGAACCTGCAGATGGCAGTGTTCCTACGCGTCTGCTGTGCTGGAGGTTATGGGTCCCTTGGGATGGACAAGAGCCACAATGTCTGAGGACATGATCCCCCTCTCCTTCAACGTTGGAATGCTGAACCCCCCCCCCAAAATCTTGGGCTTGCTACACAGAACCACTATCTCTCTAGACACAAAATACTGGAGTAACTCAGTGGGACAGGCAGCATCTCTGGAGAGAAGGAATGGGTGACGTTTCAGGTCGTGACCCTTCAGTCTCAAGAAGGGTCTCGACCCGAAACGTCACCCATTCCTTCTCTCCAGAGATGCAGCCTGTCCCGCTGAGTTACTCCAGCATTGTCTATCTTTGATTTAAACCAGCATCTGCAGTTCTATCCTACACATTTTTACTATTATCTACCTCATTGGTGACACTCAAGACCATCCTTGACTGGAATTTGCTGGCTTTGCCTTGCACTTAATGTTGTTCCCTTATTATCATGTATCTGTAAACTGTAAATGGCTCGATTGTAATCACGTATATTGTCTTTCTATTGAGAGGATAGCATGCAACAAAAGCAGTTGACTGTACCTCCGTACACGTGACAACTAACTAACTGTTAGCATAAGATTAGAGGAAGCCCTGTAGCAGAGAAAGGAAGGAAAGTTAATCAAAAGTAAGCAGTACTGCAGTATGGCTTGAAATTTCACCCCAGCACAAATGGGAACAGAGAGGAATGAACACCCGAGATGCGAATAGAGAATAATGTTGAGGCGCCAGAACATATACAGATAGAAGTTGCAACAGTGAAATACAAAGCTTATTTCAGAAATCTAATATAAAATACTGGTAATCCCACATCCTGATCGTTGAGAAACCCCGATGGGGTCAGTGCCCGACTCTCTCCAGAGTGTGAACCTGGGTTGCAGAGTTGGAGAGGGCTGTGAGACAAGAGCTGGGGGGGGGGAATCTAGAGTGTGGCAGGGTCCACAGACTGTGTATGCCTGGAACACTAGGGGCCAGGCACCTGGGTGGGTGTGAGGCCAGGAATGCCTGCGTATTATTTCTCACCGCCTTCAAACACTGTGGCTCACTACAACATTATGCTGCGTAACGTTCAGGGCATTAATGGGGCCACTGAGAACAAAGTGGGGGTGGGGGGCGAGAACGAAGGGAACCACTGCGGGCTGAAATACTTTGTAACTTTGTCGCCGCCGATATTGGGCGACTATTCGCATACTCGTGGCTGCAAAACAAAGAATCTCTCTGTGACATGTCGCACGTGGCAATATAGTTTCATTCATCATTAATATCCAGTCCAAAAAATAAATCAGCCCAGCACTAATGTGCCAGATTATCAGAACTTCAGAGACATTCCTCATGGCCAACAAAGTAAGGAAACTCGGACCATGCCACAAAATAAACATTAAGTATACATGAAAAATGTTTTATTTTTTTCATACAAGCACTAACTGCTTTTTAAACGCAGAACTGTACAGATTCCTGACAAAGTATTTTCCAATACAATATCTTATGCACAGGTTAGAACAAAATACATGATGTACAACATTTTTTGATTTCTTTCTTCTTTTTTTTTTCCTCAAAATTGTACAAGGTCTCTAAACGAAAGCTCTCTTCCAAGAACACCGGGTGTGTTCAGACTGTGAGCCCGATACTGGGTTACTGAGGTTCAATCAGTAGCGTGGGGGGCCATACCTCACCCTGGCACTGGGTGTATACTTCCTGGTTACTGCAGGTCCCTGTCCTCCAAGTATCTGTATTCGAATGTGAAGCCTTCCTTCTTTCTCTGGCCCCATTTCTCATAGTCAAAGTAAATGTATGTTCCCTGTTGGATGGGAAGGAGAGGAAAGTTAGTCGCAAACACTGCTTCACACGGCTTTCATCCTGGGTAACATCAATCAGTGCCTACAATTTTAATTGTCAGTTTGCAACTCAATGCTTTGTTTTTAACAACTCCTAATTTATTTTCCTCCAAAGAGCGCTGTTTATTCCACTGCCAAACAGTGCTATCAATAATACCACGGTTGGGCTTTAGACAGTGCAAGGCAAGTCAGTGCCACCTGATACATTGAGTAAATCAGACTCAATGCACACACAAAAGCAATGGGCCTCACCTAATAGACAATACTCTAGAAGCCATACCCACCTGCACAATCTACTTGCATCTGCTCTTTTCCCTCTCCATTGTCTTCACAGCACGAAACTGCCAACATCACTTACCTATATTGCTTGAGACTGAGAGTATAATGAGAGGCTAGGTGCTGAGTAAGTAAACTCCAGCCCAATTGATGTAAAAGAGACTCTAAGTGCAGTGGGAACAGGAGAGATAAAGGTAGGAGGAGGATTGAATTAATACCAAAAAATATTAGCCTCAAATAGTTTACAGTATCAGGAAAAATGCAGATTTAAAAAAATGTGAAGATGACATTGTGATGGGGAACTAATGTTTACATCGGGCAGCTTTGGACATACCAGGTCGCTACCTGAACTGTGAGGCTACTGCAGTGCCCAACCCAGAAGGTACGAAACCTACCTTTTGGTCAGAGTAGACTAAATGCAAAAGCAGCCAAGCCCTCAGCCCTCAGCCAGAGACCTAGTCTGCAATCCAACTCACACAAGTCAACACCATTTAGTAAGAAATTGCACAAGAGTCAGAACCTTAAAGAACCAGGAGACAATCATTCAGCCCTTCACACCACTGCCTATTCTAACAGCTTGCATCTACCCTATATTTAGTTTAGTTTAGAGATACAGCACGGAAACAGACCATTCGGCCCACCGAGTCCGTACCAACCCGCGATTGCCGCACATTAGCACTTTACACTTATACCAAGCCAATCTTTGTACATCTTTGGAGTGTGGGAGGAAACCAGAGATCACGGAGAAAACCCACGCAGGTCACGGGGAGAACGTGCAAACTACGTACAGACAGCACCCGTAGTCAGGTTTGAACCCGTGTCTCTGGCGCTGCAAGCGCTGTAAGGCAGCAACTCTACCGCTGCGCCACTCTATCTCTGCTCACTACCCTGGATATCTTTTCCGAGAGCATTTTTCCCCAATTCACTCTTGGAACTTGAAATTTACTTCCGCCAAACTTTCAGACAGTACATTCCTGCAGCAATTCGACTCTCATTCCCCTCCCCCCCGCCCCCCCCGGTAAAATATGTCCTTTACTATTTACCACCCCATCCAAAGCTCCTAATTTTAACCACCTATTAAACCTCCCCGACCCTATTTGCGTCTATGACCCCAGCCTTTCTGAACTAGTTTGCAGGTTATGGATAAGTGCAGCAACACAAGAGTGCAAAGCTGCTGCGAAGCCAGCCAGTTTCCTTCACATGTGTCGATTTAAGGCCACAGGTTACAGTAAAACTCTTGTAATCCGCTGATCTTTTGGAAGACGTGGTAGCTAGGAGTCCAGCTCGCCAGGCACCCATTGCCCACACTCCCTCCAAACTCTAATTCAATGAGAATGTTGTTATGCAAACATGTGACATCTTTAAACAAGTGAATTGAAATTGTATCGGGTAATTAATAGGAGTAACATCCAATAGTCTGGAAAGAGTGCCAGGCTGGCACCGAGTCCCGAGGGCACTTGAAACACTAATGCAGAGCGATCCCAGGTCTCCTAGTCTACAAAGGATAATCAACTAAGTTTTATTGACAGACTGAGAATGCCGGTCGGATCTGTACCTGTTCATATTCGTCTGTGATTGTTTTTGGCTCTTCGTGTCTCTGGAACCACATCATGTACTTGGTGTGGAACCTCCAGGACTGTTTCTTCAAAGCTTTAGCAGCCAAATACTGGGACTTGGTCCCCTGGTAAAGAGGAGGAGGGGAAAAAAAAAAAAGCATCAGACTCCAGAGCAAGAACAGTTCGCAGAAGTGCACAGTAAAAGCAGGTAGACGACATTGCTGGAAAAACTCAGCAGGTGCGGCAGCATCTATGGAGCAAAGGAAATAGGCAACGTTTCGGGCCGAAACGTTGCCTATTTCCTTTGCTCCATAGATGCTGCCGCACCCGCTGAGTTTCTCCAGCAATTTTGTCTACTTTCGATTCTCCAGCATCTGTAGTTCCTTCTTGAACAGTAAAAGCAGCCACCTTAGACGTCAGCTCTTTGACCACAAGCTCCGATTTTGACACTAAATGCTGGAGTAACTCAGCGGGACAGGCAGCATCTCTGGAGAGAAGGAATGGGTGACGTTTCGCATTGACCCGAAAACACCACCCATTCCTTCTCTCCAGAGATGCTGCCTGTCCCGCTGAGCTACACCAGCATTTTATGTCTATCCTCAGTGTAAACCAGCGTCTGCAGCTCCTTCCTACACAATCTCTAATCTGTTCCATTCCCACTACTCTTTCCAAACAGCCCTTCACATTTCAAGCATCAATCCTATTCACTTTACACAATCTGTGTCCACTTCCCATTCCAGCAATGCATCCCAGAACACCAGAACTCACTGTTAAACAATATTTCCTCTCCCATTATTTTGCTAATTTGTGTAAATCTGTTATCTGGTTACCAAGCCTGCTATAGGATTCAGCTTCACCCTATTTTATCAACAAAATGCATTGTACGTTTGGAAACCTAGCGAATCTCTCCGCAATCTTGTCAGCTAAGAAAAACATCAGCTTCCCTTTTCTTAACTATTTTACAAGGTCCTAATCTCCTCTGGGATATAATTGTACACTTCTCTGGCAAAGTGCAGGAGTCAGAGAGTCCATACAGCCTCTAAACTAAGCCAACTTGTCCACACCGACCAACATGTCCCATCTGCACTAGTCCCACCCGCCTGAGTTTGGCCTATATCCCTCAACCTATCCTATCCAGGGACCCGTCTCAATGTTTCGTAAACGTTGCGATAGTACTTGCCTCAACTAGCTCTGGCAGCTTGTTCCTGATACCCAGCAGCCTTTGTGTAAAAAAAAGTCACCCCTCAGGTTCCGATTAAATCTTCCCTCCTGCCCCCACACCCTCACCTTAAAACATAAGCCCTCTGGATCTCTATTCCCCTGGACAAGAGACACTACATTTAAACCATCTATTCACAATGTTGCACACCTCTATAAGGTCGCCCCTCATCCTCCTATGCTCTGGAGAGCTCAACTGTCAGCTGTTTTTTTCATGTACAGGGTTATGATTACACTGTGCCACCTCAGTGGGGATTACTGGAAAGTGACTGCTAGCTAAAGCTTGCTCCCCCTCCCCCAAATCGCCTGGAGTCCAACTGACCCAGAACAGTTTCCAACCGATCCACAACTACCTCAGTATAAATACGGAATAACACTCGATTTTTCAGGCACAAAAGCTCAGTTGCTGTGGTTACAGAGGACATTGGAGGAAATACATTATCCATTTGCAAGAACTGAAATCTATCATGAATATTGGGGAATTTGATTTTCATACTTAAGCCATTGCAAGAATAGATCACATTACAACTTAGCAATCAAAGCTAACATTAAAAGTGTCAGGTCAGTCAGAGCCTGTGGAGCTCTTCTGAGCTCAGCCATTGCCGAACTGTTGCAAGCTGTAAATTATTCCTAGAACAATAGGTCCAAGGATGCAACATGGTACTATCCCCAACATCACCCGGGCTGAACAGTCATAGCCTGCAAGATATTTACAGGGCACTGATGGGGAAAACAATAGTGCAGATGACAACTTGACTGTCGGCACGGATGCAATGGGCCGAAGGGCCTGCTTCCATGATGCACAACCCAAAGATCTCTGGTATTGCGGGAATGTTTGCCCGAAACTTTCACGTTGAAGCAGAATCCCCTGCACTAATGCTTAATCTTGAAGCACTCGGAGCAGTGGCCAAGGGGACGTACCGAGCAAGTAAATAGTGCAGGCACACCATATGTTTACACTGCCTTTTCCTAATTTATAGTACACACTTCATTACAGGGGACCACAAGAGACAAGGCAAGCCATTCAGATTCATTCCACCTGGCAGACCATCGAAGCCTGGAATGCTACTCAAAGGAACAGCTGTGTGACATGTACTTGGCACACGTTCCAAGTTAGGAATAATCTTGTGGAGATAGAACCTTTTATTTTATTCCCCCATAAGGGATGTGCGGGAAAAGCAGGAACAGGGTACGGATTCTAGATGATCAGCCATGATCTTATTGAATGGCGGTGCTGGCTCGAAGGGTCGAATGGCCTACTCCTGCACCTACTTTCTATGTTAACAATTTTCTCTCCCCGTATTCCTTTCTCCTCTCAAAAGAGGAGACTTATTTTGGAGGTGCACGGGTCCAAAACGCCCATTCTTCCCGCACAAGGCTAGGTGAGTGCAGGCAGGTGAACTACATCCCACCTTGCAATGACCAAACAAACGCACTTTCATCTGGTCAGGCAGCATCTCTGGAGTGAAGGAATGGGTGACGTTTCGGGTCGAGACCCTTCTTCTCATCCATTCCTCTCCAGAGATGCTGCCTGTTCCGCTGAGTTACTCCAGATTTTTGTCTGTCTTTGGTTTACACCAGCATCTTCAGTTGCTTCCTACACACTTTAATCTGGAGCCCACTGTGTGGTGGGACCTCAGATTGGATTAATGGCTCAGTGCAAGGATACAAATCCAGTGCAAAGTTATGGTAAAGGTGGTCCCAAGGACAATGTGAAGCTCTAATAAATGGGCAGCATCGAACTGCTTCCACCTGCTGCTAAAACTGAACCCAATTTCCATGTTATTCCAAGTATGAATCCAAAGAACGTTTGCAAATTGAAACCTGAACACTTCAGTGCCTTGTTACAGAATGGTTGACAGACACAAAAAGCTGGAGTAACTCAGCGGGTCAGGCAGCATCTCTGGAGAAAAGGAATTGGTGGCATTTCGGGTTGAGACCCTCCTTCAGAAAGAGATGCCGCCTGACCCACTGAGTTACTCCAGCTTTTTGTGTCAGTCTTCGGTTTAAACCAGCATCTGCAGTTCCTCCCTACAGAATTGTTGTACTGCTCAGAACTAGGGCAAAGGCTTAACAGGGATCTGAAGTCAAGTATTTCCACGCGGGGAGGAGCGAGTATGTACAATTTTTCCCACACAGAGGTTTGTGAATCTGTGGAATTCTTTGCCTCATGGCCAATTCTCTGTATGCTTTCAAGAGAGCATTGGATAGAGCTCATAACGATAGCAGAGTCAGGGGATATGGGGAAAAGGCAGGAATGGGGTATTGAGTGTGGATGATCAGCCATGATCACAGCTGGCTCGAAGGGCCGAATGGCCCACTCGTGCACCTATTTTCTATTGAAAGAACCGCCAGAGGGAGGTACAATTATAACATGCAAATATTATTTGGGCACATACTGGGATACAACAGGTTTAGATGAATATGGGCTAAATGGGATTAGTTTAAATCTTTATCGACATGGATGATTTGGACCGAAGTCCCTGTTTCCATGCAGCGCAACTCCACAAATACTCACCTCTAGGTAGTAGAAAATAAAGAAGAGTGTTTCTGTGGACAATCGTTGGTAGAACTCCAGTGTGTCCGAATGGACAGGGGGTATCTGATGGTGATAAGGCGGCGTGGGACATGGATTACGAGGGAGGTAGTGTCTGCAGCGGGGGGAAAAAAAAAATCAAACATTTATTCAGAAACAATGAGACATCCTGGATTTGACTAACCAATGTATAACTAGCAAAATACCACTCTAGCTCACAAAAAAAAATCAATGGATTTGGACAATGCCGTAACCATAGACTAAACCGAGTGACACTATCAAAATACTGGTATCAATGGCAAGGTCAACAGTTGGGGGTGCATTGTTGAATTAAACAGGGGTGGTCTATAACGCCTCTCTGTAGCCTGCACTGTGTGCGGGAACACAAAAATAAACCATCAAGACATACAAGACCGACAGCAGTAAACTCCCAGCCAACTTCAACTCCTCAAAAAGCAAACACTCTCCATTTTGTCAGCAGCTGATCAGTGTGGTCAACAATATGAAGTCAATTACAAACATAAGGAGGCAAGATTAATTACAACAAACATGTCCATCCTTAATAGCCGAGATTCCAAAACATACACACACCATGTTCATACATCTCTATTCAAGTGCAACGCTTAAAATCAAATCACCTCTCCCACATCACATCAATCTGCGGCAACATACTTGAAATACTGTCTCAACCTTGCTCGCCCATTGGAGGAAATAGAAAATCCATAATATTTGTATCCACAAAATCAAATGTGCCACAGCTTAATGGGCCATGTGACTTGGTTGAGGTAGCACTCAAGCAAAACCTGCCCACTGGAACAATAGAACAGCTTCACCAACACTATTCCCAGCTCGGATTTAATTTGTTGAACAAGTCAACGTTTATTTTATAACCCGAACACATAAAGCAGGATTTCTAGTTGTCTAAAGTTGTTTTACTGACATAATCGGGCTTTAGGTTTTGTGTGAAACAAAGAATATTTAAGTGGTTTCATTGCAAGCTATTAATGAAAGAAATCTAATTTCATAAATGTGATTTGAGATTAAAGCCCATAAGGTAATATGCTTTCCAGTAAGTCGGTGGGCCAGGCAGCATCTCTGGATAGAAGGAATGGGTGACGTTTCGGGTCGAGACCCTTCTTCAGAAGGAATGCTTGACGTTTCGGGTCAAGACCCTTCTTCAGAAGGAATGGGTGACGTTTCAGGTCGAGACCCTTCTGAAGAAGGGTCTCGACCCGAAACGTCACCCATTCCTTCTGGATGGAGGGTCTTCTTCAGAAAGGTCTCGACCCGAAACGTCACCCATTCCTTCTCTCCAGAGATGCCGCCTGTCCCTCTGAGTTACTGCAGCTTTTTGTGTCTATCTTCGCTTTAAACCAGCATCTGCAGTTCCTTCCTACACATATGCTGTCCAGTGGCTGGCTGAGGTATTTTCAGTTTTCGTAGTATTTTGATATTGCTGGGAAATGGATTTGTTGAGATTCAAAATACAAAATGTACAGTTCACGGTTTGAACCCGTATTCATTGTTTCTATGTTTCGAAATTAATCTTCTCATTTCCCCCCCGAATTTATCATCCTGCCCAGGAGTGACTACTGACCGTATTCTCTCAGAGTCCGACGGGTGAGGCATGTGTAGCCACGCTGATTCCACCATGTGCAGCTGGTATTCTTGGTCCTTGGATAGATGCACTGGGCTGAGTGGGCACACTCCCAGCATCGGTTGAAGATGAACCTCTGTTGTTTGCGGAACAGTAGATGTCATCGAGTTGCTCTGCGATGATGGGGTGCTGAGGAGAACTAGAGAACAAAAAACACAACGCATATTAAACAGAGCCCACAAGATTTTTTTTTTTTTTTAAAGTTTCGTTTAGAGATGTAGCGTGGAAACAGGCCCTTCGGCCCACCGAGTCCGTGCCTGCCAGCAAATCCCTGTACACTAATATTACCCTACACACTGGGGACAATTTACAATATTTACCCAAGCCAATTAACCTACAAATGAGCACTTGTTTGGAGTGTGGGAGGAAACCGCAGCACCCGGAGTAAACCTACACTGTCAGAAGGAGAACGAACAATCTCTGTACAGACAGCACCGATAATCAGGATCAAACCCGGGTCTCTGGCGCTGCAAGGCAGCAACTCTACCACTGCACCACCCATTAATCTTATTCATTCCATGGTTGAAGTAATAGCCTACCCTCCTTCAGGATGATTTACAATGAATGCAGGCCATGCTGACCATCAATGGTCAGATCTCCACTCCATGGTGAGCTTTGAGTACAAGAGCTCAAGCCTCATGCACCAGAGGCAGATGAACTAGAGTGCGGACTGAACAAGGGTTACTCGTGCAGCCAGACCAACTGAACAATAGTGGATAGCATCAGACAAAACTTCTCCACTGCACAAGGCATTGTTCATCATAAGGACTAGCAGACTCTAAATAGCATGAAGTATCCTCTGGAGATGAAAGACAGCAGGCACATGGCGGTACAGTGGTGTAACAGTAAAGTTGCTGCCTTACTACACTAGAGACTGTATGAATGGAGTTTATACATTCTCCCTGTGACCACCTGGGTTCCCCACATTCCAAACACGTCCAGGGTTGTAGGCTAATTGACATCAGTAAAATTGTAAATTATCCCCAGTGTGTAGAATAATGCTAGTGTGCGGGGTGATCGCTAGTCTGCGCGGACTCGGTGGGCCGAAGGGCCTGTTTCCCTACCATCTTAAAGGGCCTGTCCCACTTACGCGATTTTCTCAGGGGTCGCGGGGTAGTTGTGATTAGTTGCCCAAAGAGTCGTACCTTTTTCTTGTCGCCGCTGGATTTTCAACATGTTGAAAATTTTTGGCGACCTGCTGCGACTATGACGTGTGCCGGCAAGTGGGATAGGCCCTTTAAAGTCTAAAGCACGAGTAAGTTCAATGAGATTTAGATCCAAGTCTGCCCTCTTGTGAAGGATGAAACCCTTGCACTCTGCATGCATCAGGAATGATCAATGATCAGGAATACCTCACATTGCAATTTTATTTAAACCTGGTGATGCCCAAGTGTACGAGGTTACCTCAGCTGGAATTTCCCCACATATATTTGGGTGCTGGTGATTATCTGGCCTATTATCTGGGCAACATGAAACTTTCAGTAAAATAATTGGAGGATTTTCCAACAAACAGTTGCAACAGAAGTGGGCAACTGCTTCATTTGAGCCTCTTGGCTGGAGCATTCTGCGCCATTTGCCTCCTTTTAATCCCAATTGTGGAACAGCTCTGCCCAAGACCACAAGAAATTGCTCAGGTGTGGCTGTATCCCAGTCCATTACACAGACAAAACTCCCCTCCACACTGTCACACTGCCTCACTAAAGCAACCAACATAAAAGTTATCACAACTTTTTCACACCGAACATTCCCTCTTCTCCCCGCTCCTGTTGAGAGGGTACAAAGCATGTACCACCAAACTCAGGATCAGCTTGTTCCCCTATGTTATCAGTATTCTGAATGGTTCTCCCATAAACTAGGGTATAGTCCCAATTGCCCAACCTACCTAATCGGCATTAGACTTTTTCCTCAAACTGTATCGTTACAAGGCTGAAAACTACATCCAGCCCCTTGGTATTTTTCTCATTGCTCTACCTGGTGTATTTGTGTCTGGCTCTATATTAATTCATAGTATTATCTGATTTAAATGGACTGCACACAAACAAAAGCTTTTCACTATCTCGGCACACATGTGAATAATAAAACAATTACAATCCTTGTGTCCCATTTGTTCAGATTAATAAAGGCTGCTTTGATCCACAGTTGACAGTTCAGTGATCTTAAGGTGAACATTAATTCTTTCAAATATAGATAGCATCAGGAGGGCAGTACAAGTCACAAGGTGTCATCTTAGGGCAACCAAGTAGGCTGGGTGCGGATATCATTGGTATCTTCTCTAGAAGACCAGCCTCATGAATAGCAAACATTGCTTCCCCCAGTTTTCTCGTGCTCTGAACACTCCATCAATGACTTGATCAAGGTTTTGCACAGGCACTACAGCTTTGGTTTCCTCCTCAAACATTTCCAGGGTAACATCGAGCTTCTGGATATTCAGTTGGTTTACCAGTAATGACTGGTCAGTGATTAGGGATGAAACTCGGGTCAATTTTCAACCTCTGTCCCGGGTGAAGAGGTCGATTACTGCAAAACCATCCTTGAGCCTGAAAAGCCCCAGTTAACTTGTGGCATAAATCAGGGATTGCTGGTCGGCTAAACTCGGTGGGACAAAGGGCCCATTTCTGCACCGTAACTCTACACTAAACTAAATTCTTTATAGTTTACCATAGAATGTAAGATTTTGGCACCCATATTCCCATATGACTGTTGTAAAATACATCTGGAGTTCTATAAACACCATTATGGGGAGAAGGCAGGCACGGGTTATTGATTGGGGACGATCAGCCATGATCACAATGAATGGCGGTGCTGGCTCGAAGGGCCGAATTGCCTCCTCCTGCACCAATTTTCTATGTTTCTATGACAGGAATATAGGTCTGCAGGCACTCACCCCTCTCGTTCAAATGCAAAGACTGGACTTGCTCTTCCAATCCTGCACTCACAGCTGCTCGTTCTGCCATACTTTTTAAAGAGCTGAGTGTCTCTGGAGCCTGCTGCATGTATAGAAAAATCAAACAGTGTTAATACAAAGACATCCCAAACATATGCCTTGCATACAATGCATCATCTAAATGGCTTTCAGCACACACCGAGATCCCATCACGAGCAGTTCAGATACAACAGAGCTGCATTTTGAGGGAGGGGTAACAACTAGTATTCCCCTGGGCTTTGAGAGGTGCCCCAAGGCCTTGTATGCCCAGATGATAGCCCTTGGTTCAATGTGATCTGCAACAACACCCCAATAGAATGTCAGCCTAGATTATACAACCGAGCTCTGTACATAAACTTAAACCCAAAACGTTGACTCAGGTGAACGTACTAATAAATTGGCGATAATAACTTTTAATGAATGCCTAAATAAAGAATAATTTAGTTCCAAAAGCTAAATGCCAAACCTTGGCAATAACATCACTTCTTTTGCCGAGATAAAGAATACATTTCAAGAACTCTGTGATCTAAGAGTACTTAGGAATTCTCACAAATAATGAAGTGAGCAAGATAGAACATCGAAAACAAGAGTAGGGCAGGATGGACAGTAAAAGGTTAAATTAAAAGGATCACACATTCAATTGAAAACCCCACTAATTTTCCCCATGGAAACGATGAGACAACCCATCAAGCCTTTGCTGCAAAAAGCTGTGATAGACACTGGGAAAATCCCAATTTGAAGCAGCAGTAAGTTGGGCATGAACTGGAGTTTACCTTCAAACTGCAACCCTCTGAGCAGTACAGATTGTGACGTAACCAACCAGAACATTCTAACCAACAGTCCTTAGCCTTTCAAACAAAAACCTGTGTCAGGTTTTTATTTGCAGTCCTCACAGATACGGTAAAACTGTAATGTTTCATGCTTCAAAGGCTTAGCTGGAACACCATCTCATTGGCACAACAAGTCCTCAGTACATCAGGATTATACTTCAAAATAACAGACCCCAAGGCACTGCACCCTGCTTGGTACTGGAGACAATTGTAATAACAGACAAACCAGCTTTGGAAGTCCCCAAACAAAATAATGACACTTCTCCCCTCTACTATATCTGAATAATATTTGTATTTTGTTGCGCAAGTAAGCCACCTACAGTTGCCTGTAACATGAACAATGATTTCAAGACGAAAAAAAATATTTGCATAAGTACCAGTAAACAAAACTATGACATGCATTGTAATTATCTGAAATTGTAACAATATTTTGTGGGTTGTTTTGGGACCAAAATCAAATTTAAAGATTTAGTTTTTATGCTTCTCGCAATTTTTGTGGGCGGCGCGACTCTCGTCAGCAGCGGCCTCTGCAGTCCGTCTGTCTTTTTATTGTTTTCTGTCTTGTTCTATGTAGTTTTTATTGTATTTTTTGTCGGGGTATGTGTGTGGGGGTGGGGTGGGGTGGGGGAACTTTAAGGTCTTTCCCCTGCACGGGAGACCCGACCTTTTCTTTGTCGGGTGTCCGTTGTCATTGGGGCTGCAACGTGGAGCGGCCTCCAACAGGAATGACCTGGGGCTCCAGTCGCGGAGCTGCGGATTTACTCACCATCACGGAGCTGGCCGAGTCCGGAGCGGGTGGAGCGCTGCTGTGACCCGACACCCGGAGATTCGGAAGCTCCTACCGCAGGTCTGTGGACAGTAATACCGGGAGCCTGCGGGTCCCTGGTGGGAGACCGCTTTTCGGGGCTTCCGCAACGGCGACTTCTCCCGCCCGAGTTGCGGGGTTGAAGATTACCTGGAGCTGGGCCTACATCACCGCCCCGCGCGGCTTGGAATGGCCGCGGGACTTTGTGAGCGCCCGCCGGGGCTCCAACACCAAGAGCCCGCCGGGGCTCCAACACCAAGGCCCGGTGCGTGGCCTTGCATCACCCGGCGTGGCTTTAATGGCTGCGGGACATTTAACATCGCCCGCCGGGGGCTTTGGCTCTGTCTTTGACTCTGACATGGGGGGGGAGAGGGGAGAGATATGTTTAAGTTTTTCCTTCCATCACAGTGAGGAGGACTCACTGTGATGGATGTTTATGTGAATTGAATTGTGTTGGTGTGTGTCTTGGTTCTTTTTTTGTATGGCTGCAGAAACCAAATTTATTTTGAACCTCATGTGAGGTTCAAATGACAAATAAAAAGTATTGTATTGTATTGTAAGTTTACTGCAATTATTCAGGAGTTATAAAATTATGTGTGGATAGCAGCATTAATTCAAAACAAGAACCAATCTTCAGAATATCTATTCTAATGTAGCTACCAAACAGTGCGATCAGTTTGAAATTAAAAGAACAGCTTTGCAAACAGACAGGCCTGTCCTTGTATGCATCAGCCAAACGCGAACTGTCCCACATAAAACCGTAAATCTTCAGCTCCAATTATTTCGTACCATTGTGATAGAGATGAAGGAAGCTGCCAGACCAGACAAAATGGAGATATTGTACCTTCTAATGGTCCTGGCTACTGCTGGAGAGGTGTACTCATTGACCAATTCCTGAATCACCCCAAGGGTCCAATTATCAAAGTCAGTTGCACCAACAAGTAGTAACAGGACTGCACATAGCAGGATGACATCAACATGAACAATGTGATATCGGCATTCGTTGAGGGTGGACGTACAACATTAAACTCAGAAGTGCAGTGCTGTGCCTTGTATAAACTACTGTAAGAAACACGCATCAATATTGCCTCTCACAAAAGCCACTTTAAAGCAGACAAGGGTTTGTCAGAATTCCAGTAACCAATAGACACCAACTGTATACTGTTGAACTGCAGTGGTTGAGGACAGCAAGAAGGTGGAAGCACTTCACCCGCCCATTTTAATCTGTACGTACCTTCAGCTCCTGCGAGACAAACGGCAAGGGTCCATTCATCATGGCTGGTGTTGGTTTAAGATCAGAAAAGTTGGAGGCTTGTGTGTTGACCTGACTGGCTGCCAGTACAGGGATGATGCTTGTCGTGATAGCTACAGACACGCTGACCGGCTCTTTCCTGTGTAACAGAGGTTCATAAAAACACAATAAAATACAAGATGTCGTCACATTAACACCAATCTACACAAACTAGTCAGGTGAATTTATTTAACTTTCCTGAACAGCTCTATGCTTTGATCACTTTATTAGGAAGATGCCCCGAATTCGGCAGAAAACCTGAAAGTGGTCAAATTTAAGGACAGCAAATGTACGTTTGTAAATCTGCTCTGGGGATGCTGACAGTGCAACAGCTACAACATCACGTTAACAATCAGTAGCCTGCCAGGCCACCATTACGGTATCACATAGCACAAGACTGTAGACCAGAAGGGATTAAGACAACAGGGTTTTTTTCCCCTCAATGGACATCAGCAAATGAACTGAGGTTTTAAAGTAAGCAGACAGCCCATAAATTACAAAGCAGAAGTATAGGTGTTGTAAATGTGAAATAAAGAGAGATTTGGGAGGTTGGGCAACTTCTGGGGAGGGAATAAAGTTCCATATTATCAGACCCTCGGAGTTGTAATGAAGGGCAGTGATCTGAAAAATAGAACACATAACAGTACAGGAACAGGCCCTTCGGCCCCAATGTCTGTGTGAACGGGATACCAAGTTCAGCTAATCTCCTCGCCCGTTTGCGATTCATATTCCTCCATTCGCTGCATACCCATGTACCCATCTAAAAGCCTCTTAGATGCCAATATCGTGTCTACCCTCAACAACACCACTGGCAGCACCTTCCAGGTACTGACCACTTTGTGCAACAAAAAACACTTGCCCCGCACATCTCCTTTAAACTTTCTCCCTCTCACCTTGAAGCTATGTCCTCTATGCTTTGAGTTTTCCACCTTGGGGGGAAAAGGTTCAGTCTATCCCATCTATGCTTGTCATAATGTTGTAAACTTCCATCAGGTCTTCCGCAAGCCTCCGAAGCTCTAGAGAAATACAGCTTTCAACAGATGGTGCCTGGCTTGTTTTTATTTCACGAAACATACGGGAATAAATTTCAACGGCCAGTATGATTTAACGTTTGTTACCTCTTTCAGTTCCTAATCCAACACTGTGTAACAGAATTGACCTCCAAAAATCTAGTATTCTTTGACATTTTTAGCGAGCACTGTCAAGATTGGGGAAGGGGACAACAACATTGGAAGGATTGCAGAACCACAGCGCACAGAGTTGCTCAATGAGCCTCAGGTAGTTTCCAACAGCACCACTGACGGATATGTGCAGGAGGGAACTACAGATTCCAGTTTACACCGAAGATAGACTCAAAATGCTGGAGTAACTCAGCGGGACAGGCAGCATCTCCGGATAGGAGGAATGGATGACATTTCGGGTCGAGACCCTTCTTGAGATGTTTCGACCCAAAACATCACCCATTCTTTCTATCCAGAGATGCTGCCTGTCCCGTTACTGCAGCAAATTTGTGTCTAACCACTGAAGGATATAACAGACTGAGATACTCACACATTATTCTGGATGGGTGTGGTGCCACTCGGCTGACTGTTTGTACTGGAGGGAAGACTGTAGCTGTTTTGATGTTCCACACTGTTCTCAGCGACAACAGCACTGTAACCTGAAAAACATAATCCAACTTTAGCAGCATATCCCGAAGCGTGTCCACAAATAAATGCAACGATGATGCAATTAGGAAATGCAGTGACACACAGGCTCAGTAGCAACATCTGGGACACACTATGAGCCTTTATGACAAGGTAGTGAGCTAGTTACCATATGATCACTCAAATCATTGTGAATGGGAGAACAAATTTTGTTTCTAATTAAGGCTGTTGAAAAATGTTGAGTTTGTGTAATGAAAGGGCATTCAGCCCTTCATGGCTAGTACTAAATAAGATCATGGCTGGAATTTTTACTCAGCACCATTTGCATGCACTATCTCCATATCCTTAATATTTAACAACCTCTTGACCAGTGTCTGGAATATACTCAGCATTCGCGTCTCCAGGGCGCTCAGAGGACAGAATTCCAAAGATTCACCACTTCCCGGGTGAAGCTGGTTCTTCTCACTAGCCTTGAATTGCCAGACTTACTTTGAGACCGTGACCCCTGCTTTCTGACAGTATAACCTGAGTGAGCACCATCCTCACATCTAAAAGAACAAAGTGCTAGAGTAACTCAGCGGGTCTGGCAGCATCTCTAAAGGACATTTCAGTCTGAAGAAGGGTCACACCCAAAACATCACTTATCCATGTCCTCTACAAATCCTGCCCTACCCATTGAGTTACTCCAGCACTGTTCATTTTTGGTAAACCAGCATCTGCAATCCCAGGCATTTCTTTATCCTCGTGTCTATACCTTTTTAGCTCTGGTCTATTTAGTGCCCCATGTAATTTGAGCAAGATATACCCAACTGCACCAGCAAAATTAAATCCAACATACGATTTTCTTTGCTAATTGCTTGCTGTGCCTGTATATTAACTTTGAGCGATTCTTATACAAGGACAGTCAGATCCCTCTGAGCATCTTTTAAACAAAAATCATCTCTTAAGATAGCGTCTCACATTTTCCATATTATACCCCATCTGCCATGTCCTCACCCGTTCATCTATATCCCCAGCTTCTCTGCAACCACTTCACCATTATCTAGCTCTATAATCATATCTTTATTAATCTCAGTTTTAAAAAATGTTCACAGACAGTTAACCATTTTTTTTGGAAGTGCAACTAATTGCAGGATTTTGGTAACATGATCGCCACTGAACATAGAAAGCTCCTACAAGCAATAATTGCAAAATCTAATTCAGATAAACGGTTTCAGAAATGTTTGAACTTGCCATCTTCTGCCTCAGAAACGAATGCACTCGGTACATTCAATTCAGAAAAATGTGGGCACTTTTTAGTCGTTTACCACAAACTCAAATCGAGGTGCAACATGGATCACATGCAATGTAAAGCCCCCATCACTGTGCTTCAATAAGAGTCCTCCATAGCCCCTCCCTGAAGAAGCACCACAGCCCACTTGCGACCTTCCCCAAGTGATACTGCCAACTTTACGCCAGTTAAGAGTTTTAACTTGAAGCTGCGACTGAGGCCCAAAACTAAAGCAGAACGGTGGATGTCCACTCTGAATCTAACCCATGCCTGCCTAGATTATTCCACAATGATTTGATGCAAGACTAAATTGGGCCTCAGGGTTGGTGGGAAAGACATAGCACCACCTGGTCCCCACCAAATCTGCACCACTATTCCCCATGGCAGAACAAGTGCAGAGCAAGTGGACAGTATTACATACTTGCAGTCCCATTTTGCTGCTTGCTGGTGGGAATGGGCACCGCATTGGCAGGTCTTGACTGGAATGAGCTGGTGGTGTTGATTGTGGTGGTTCCCGCTGCCACAGCAGCTGCATAGGCAGAAACTGAGTTCGTCCCTTGCGTCCTGGAAAATAGGTATGAGAAAATCTTCAGTGACACCCATTTCCTCAAATCATTGAACCAATCTGAACAAGAGCATCACGGCATGCCTCTTCCTGAGGTGGATCCAGGCTGTCGCTCCAGCCACCTCCCAAGTCCATTCAAATTCCCGCTAAATTACATGAAGCCACCTCTTAGAAATAGATCTTTAGTCCATCAATGATGTTCTGCTGAACATGTATGACACAGGTGATTTGCATCTTGAATCCATTATATTGGAGAACATCTTCGGAGAACAACATTTTTCAACCACCTCAACAGTTTGAAGAGTTTTCTAAATTTCCAGTCTGCAAGAATTGCTTATACACATCACCCCACATGGACCTAATACCGAGGTGAATTCTTCCTCGTTCTGATTGAAGACATCAAGTTTTGCTCACCCCTCAGCTTCAACGCTGAGAAATTATCCTCAAATTTGAAGCCAAATTAAAAAAGTTTTTTTAAAGCACGGTGAAACTCAATCCCCGGAATGGATTATGGCAGCAATCTCTGGCTTACTAACTGCATTAGAGGGTTTTTAGAAAGTTACCAGAAAAAAGCCCCAAAATATTACAATCCCTGATATTTACTTCTCTTGCACTAGGTTAAACAACAAAACCATCTTGTGGTATTTCCCTAATCAGTCTCATCAATTATTTTAGAGAATACGTACAAACTCTTCAAACAAGGAAGGCTACGCCAACACCATCAGCTCAGCAAGAACGGGCATCAGGCAGAGTTACACAGGAAAGTGAGGGCCACCAAATAGGAAGCAGAGTTCAAACATTTTCACCAGTGATTATTGTTAATTAAACCATATAACTCCATAAACCATAGCCATTTACCCTTGACTTCTCCAAAGATTGATCATTTCCAGGAGGGGCTGGCCACTAAAATATGCAAGTGCCTTTTACGTTCCATTCCTCTTTTCACCCCGTATATGGTTGGCTAACAGGTGGGTGATCTGGCAAACATCGCTGCTCTGCACCCATCAAACAGAAGCTAACATGAATCTGAGGAAAGCGAACAGGCTCCCCTGGACACTTCCTAAGTTTCTGTAACTCTAGAACAAGGCGTGCATACATTCAATGTGCGTGCGAGCGTGTGTATATTAATTGAAGGCACAATACAGACAGGCCAGCTGCTCCCAATAAATAAACCTGAACACTAGAATATATCCCAGTGCAGAATCAAGGAACTGCAGGTTTCAGCGGGTCAGGCAGCATCTCTGGAGGTACAAACACTGAATTCTCCACTTTTCGGTAACTAACCTACAATCAGCGTCTCCACCTCCCATGTTTCCCTCGTCGTTGTGTCCCATCTAGATACACACCAATATCTCTCTTCCCCTCCCCCATCCCATCTCCTTATGCCTACATTCCATCCTCTGGCTTGACAATTCATGCCTCCTCTATCCTTATCGCACACTTTTTGTCTTTTCATCTCTCGCTTTTGTCCAACCATCTGTCAATCAAAACTGCCTCACCCATCCCCCGCCCCGCATTCACCTATCACTTGTCAGACTTTGTTACACCCCACATCTCTTCCAGCTTTCTCTCCCCACCCGCCCCCAAAAAACACAATCTGTCTGTAGAAGGGTCTCGACCTGAAACTTTACCTACCCATGTTTTCCAGGGATGCTGCCCGACGGCTGAGTTACTCCATCACTTTGCCTTTTCTTCTAGAATATACTCCAACTGTATCACAGAACTACCCCTACCTCAGATGTCCTTTGAAGTAACAAACTTAGTCTATAGTGAAAAGGTTCTGTATTTTGGACCCAGATATACCCAAATACTTGCCAGAACCACAGTAAGAACTGGGCTGAATGTTTAAACCTTCTCTTTGGACGTAAACATGACGGCAAAAAGCCTGCCATTTATTATTTATTTATTCATTCATGGGATGAGGACATTACTGGCAAATTGCCCATCCCTAAATGCCCCTGAATTAAGGAGGCAGTTAGGTATCAACAACATTCGCAATTCCGGAATCTCAAACAAATCAGACTGAGTACGTGTCACAAATTTCCTTCCCTGGGGAACATAATGAACCAGATGGTTTTAATCATCAAGTATTTTTACGATTACCATTAGAGAAACCACTTTTATTTTAAAAAAAATCCAAATTCTGGATGCTTAAATCTAAACCACAAAACTGCCAGGGTGGAATTCAAACTCCTATCTGGATCAATGGTCCAGAACTCTGGCTGCCAGTCCAGTTACATTATAATTACACCATTCTACACCTATTAATTATTAGTCTGACTGGCTTCAGAACCTCTGGCAATGCTTTGTTTGAACAGTGCACTTATTCCCGCAATACACTTCTGGTTACAGGCCTACCACAGGCTCCAAAAGCACAGCTTACGGACTCCGTAAGCTCACATTATTAAATTCTAAAGTCTGACGTATGGCAGTTCATATGAAAAGCAAAATCCGTTCTCCTCCCCAACCCTCCACTTTAAGAAATATATTTACATCATGTAGATTTTTTTAATTAAAAAAAATAAATTAAATCAGTCTTGTGTGCTTTTGATACCATTCATTACAATGCTGTGATGGCACGATTACCGGAGTGATTTTTGTGTAGTTTATAACTTATGGATGTCTGTAAAAATGGAATGCATTCATTCCACTGGGCATAGGGCACAGTCTGTACCCTGAAGGGCTGTTAACTTTCAACATTACACAGCAGCCACTTTAGACCCAAGATCCCAAAGAAAGCAAAGATGAATAGTTAAGGAACTCTTTGAAAGAAGAAAGTTAAGCTGAGTACATGTACATTACTTCTTATAAGTACAATGGCCACTAAATCACTGAAGTGGCACCTCAGGTAACAGTATCCACTCAGTTTAGATCACAGAGGGAATCATTTTTTCAGCTTTTGATGCTGTAGTGAGAAATCCACCCATTGAATCAAAAAGTAAACTTTTAACAAAACCATTTGATTCGGCCTAGAGTATTCGCTCTCCTTCGTTAAGATTTATACAGAACTCTGTCAGAAACATCAAGTATTTTCACCGTACTGTACAAGGCTTATGTTAAAGAACAAGATATTTCATGCCATTGCCAGAACTCGCTGCTTAGGTGTCCTCACTGAGGTGTCTGCACTTACAGAGTGTAGCTTTTGCTGGTTTGTAGCAGTTTGTTTCCCCCGTTGCTGGATCCATTCGAGGGCAGGGTCGG
The DNA here is from genome assembly GCF_010909765.2 of Amblyraja radiata. Taxonomy (NCBI): domain Eukaryota; kingdom Metazoa; phylum Chordata; class Chondrichthyes; order Rajiformes; family Rajidae; genus Amblyraja; species Amblyraja radiata. The sequence goes on along the minus strand of NC_045993.1, from coordinate 7,652,629 downwards.
CGTTTTTGTGGTGATTGACCCCTGCACACTCTGAGAAATAGAAATGGACGGAGGGAGGTTGTTACTATGATGCGTCTTGCTGCTAAGAACTTTTGCAGGGGACTGAGGTTGGAAAAAACAGAAATAAAATGTGTGAATACATGACAAACGGAGAGGAAACAGACATTTCATTCACTTGCCGCCCCAGGCCATTCCAAACCACCCTTCCCCCACCGTGTCTCCAAATATACCCACTAAGATCACCAAAGCAACAAATTCTTATAAAATATCAAACTGAAACAGTGTTTCTCAGCCACAATCAATGTAACCTGATGAGCGATTTTGTTTATAATGAAGAGCAAACTTGCAGAAAAATTGCCAAGAATGTCAAAGGCCACAAGGTGGTGTTGTTGGGGAACTTAAACTATCAAAATGTAGACTTGTAACACAATATGGAGTACAGAGGAGAAGTAGGTGCCGAAATATGTGGAGAACTTTGTTTTTGAGCAATAGTTGATCAAAATGGCCCAATGTGGAAGGTTTCATTGCTGGATTTTGCTCGAGCATGGTCAAGTCAATGGAGCATGAATGGGGAAACAGATTAGATCAGAAATGCTCGGAATATTGATAGAAAAGTTAAGGCCAGTTCAAGGGGAAAAACAATCAATTGGATTGGTATCAATTTCAGTTGTGCGAGAAAAGAACTAGCCTGGGTGAATTACAACCCAAGCTAGCAAAGCAAAACTAATAATGGAAGGCCTGTAAGTGGAGCGGTGTCTGCCACAGTCTAGGTACATTCCCGTGAAGGAGCAGGGTTAGGAAATTATAGCCGTGGATGATCAAAACAGAGATTAAATGAGAGTATGATAGATGGCTGGTTGGAAATACTGCTAGAAATTGGGGCGATTACAGGAAACACAGAAGAGAAGTGAAAAGAGAAATGAGACGCAAAGATAGCATAAAAGGCTGTCAGTAAAAGTAAAAGTAAATCCAAATATATCCTGTAGACACGTGAACAGGGTGCAAAGGAAGAGGTGGGGCTGATCAGAGACCAAAACAAATCTATTCATGAAGGTAGGGGGCATGCTTGAGAAAATAAATCAATACTTTGACCACAAGAAACTGTACATGCTGGTTTACACAAAAAAAAGTACTGGAGTAACTCAGCAGGTCAGGCAACATCTCTGGAGAACACTGGCATTACTCATTGGGACCCTTCTCCACCTCACTACAATCAGTCTGAAGAAAGCTGGAAGAGAGGTGGAGACAGGACAACGCCTGGCAAGTGATAGGTGGAGACAGGCGATGGGCATTTGATGGTTGCACAAAGGCCAGCGATAAAAGGACACGGGTAGATAAGAAAGATGGATCTGATCCAAACGTAGGTAGGTGGGACTAGTGTAGATGGGGCACCTTGTTTGGTATGGGCAAGTTGGGCCAAAGGGCCCGTTTCCATGCTGCATGACTCCATGACAAAAGGCTGCGAGATAAGGAGAGAAGAAGCATAAGTGTGAAGCCAGGCAGTGATATACAGTAGGTGGAAGGGGAAAAGGGGATAGGACTGTGTGCAAAATAGGTGCATTTCCAGGTTTGGCACAGGGAAGAGAGGGGTGCAAAAGTGTGAGCGGAGGGGAAGGGCTTGTTTGTTGGTTAGTTACCTAAAATTGGAGAATAAAATGTTCATACCATTGAGTTGTAAGCTACCCAAATGAACACACTGGTATCCACCAAGGAAGAAGCTATTGCTGGAATCTTAAAGCAGGAGGTAAATATGATTCAGGATGGGACAAGAATTTCTGAAGGAAAACTGAGGTGCGTACTACAGCTAGCCCGGAAGGGATATGTCCTGGGTCGCTGAGAAAAGAGGAAACTACCGGAGGTTCGGACATCTACAGAATTAGGGGTGGTGCCCAAGGTCCGGAAGATTGCAAATATTACACCCACATTCAAAAATCAGGGTGGATATAAACCCAGAAACTGCACGTCAGTCGGTTTAATGTTGGAGGTGAGAAACGTTCCAGAAACAATCATGGACAGAGTAAACTTGTGTAATTGCACATTAATAGAGAAAGCCAGAACAGATTTCTTAAAGGCAAAGTGTGTCTAATTGACTATTTTTTATGAAGTAACAGAAATGCAGTTGAAGTGTTATATAAAAGTCTGCGAATGGGTGCCAAATAATAGGCTTATGACCAAGAATGAACACCAGAGGGAAAAAAAAAAAAAAAGGGCTGCCCAAAAAGAAAACTGGCTAAGGGAACAGGAAACAGCAATAGTGTAAGCCTGGCTTTGAGACTGGAGGGAAGTGTGCAGTGGAATTCACAGGGAATCAGTACTAAACCCACTAATTTACTTTCTTGTACTGACTGTGGACTTGGGTGTACTTGGCAGAATGTTCCACAACGATATAAACATAAGGGCATTAATGAAATTTAACGCAAAAAATATAATAAGGCGTTACGTCTTGGTAGGAAAAATGAGAACATAAGCTGGAGGGCACAATTCTAGAGCCCAAACATGCATTTTTCTTTGACACACCAGCTTGACTAGGTGGTTAAAAAAAGCATTGGGATACTTGGCACTATAAATCGGGGCATGCAGTACAAGATCAAAGTCATGATGAACCGTTAGAAAAGGCTGTTTTAGCCACAACTAGTGTGTTGTATCCTGTTCTGTTCAGTTAAGTTTGGAGATACAGCGTGGAAAGAGGCACTTCGGCTGAACGCCCAGGGATCCCCGCACATTAATACTATCCTACACACACACTAGAGGAAATTTATAATTGCACCAAAGCCCATTAACCAACAAACCCTGTATATCTTTGGAGTGTGGGAGAAAACTAGAGCGCCCAGAGAAAACCCACGCAGGTCTCGGGGAGAACATATCAACCCTGTACAGAGAGCACCCGTAGTCAGGATCGAACCCCAGGTCCCTGGCACTGTTAGACAGCAACTCTACCGCTGAGCCAACGTGCTGCCCAAACTGCCACATTTTGGGGATAATGTTCAAGCTTTAAAGGGCACAGGAGATATTTAGCAAGAAGATATATTTTGCGGAGAGGCTGGAGAAGCCTCGGAACAGAAGTGGTTGCAATGGGAGCTAATAAAGGATCTTGAAATCCCAAAAGGTATAAACAGGCAGATAAAAAGATTGTTCAAGAAGGAACTGAAGATGCTGGAAAATCTAAGGTAGACAAAAATGCTGGAGAAACTCAGCGGGTGCGGCAGCATCTATGGAACGAAGGAAATAGGCAACGTTTCGGGCCGAAACCCTAGGCCCGAAACTTTGCTTATATCCTTCGCTCCATAGATGCTGCCGCACCCGCTGAGTTTCTCCAGATAAAAAGATTGCTCCCAGTGGCAGGGGGGGGAGATATCAAGAACTGGGTGACATGGAATGAAGAACCTAAAATGACAGGAGCATTAACATTTTTTTTGAAAACAAGTAAATGATAGATAGATAGATAGATAAATACTTTCTTAATGATTAGGAGCAGAATGCATTACTGGCGAAAGTAATGCATGCAGATTCCATTGTATCACTTAAAAAGGGAGCTGGATAAGTATCTGAAAGGAAAGAGTTTGCTAGGCGTTGAGGAAAGGGCAGGGGAGGACTAGCTAGGTTTCTCCTTCAAAGGGCTAGTATGGACCCAACAGTTCATCCGACCATCTTATACCCAGTGTGATTCAGCCATCTCAGATTTCCAGCACCTGCAATACTTTGCATAATACAGGTTTATTTTCATAATGAGAAACTATGGAACGAGACAGAATGTTGGCGGCTCAGACAGTGTGAGCTACAATTCCCTGCACTTCAAGCTTCAATGCATCAGAGAGGCATTACATGAAAGGTGGATATTTTCCTCAGGGCTAAAGGGAAAATGTTGCACTCCCAGCACCCAGTTAAGGAGCTGTCCCAGAGAAAAATATCAACCCTTTGTGAATTGTCAGGGAAGTAAAACCCTACAAATAGTATCTGAGGGGTAATTTTTTTAATGCAGAGGGTGGTGGGTGTATGGAACAAGCTGCCAGAGGAGGTAGTTGAGGTAGGTACTATCGTAACGTTTAAGAAACATTTACAGAGATACATTGATCGGCCAGGTTGAAAGGGATATATGGGGCACACGCAGGTAGGTGGGACTTGTGTAGATGGGATATGTTGGTCGGTGTGGGCACGTTGGGCAAAAGGGTCTGTTTCCACGCTGTAAGACTCTACGACTCCAAATACAAATGTTGATGATTATGCTCCATTTGTACTGCAGTTCCCAAATGTGCAGATTTTACACAGCAAGGCACAAATCAGGGCCCCAAGCTGAATTTGATGACAAACATTTTCTACAATACAGAGTGCAGTTTGCCCACTCTGAAAGCAGACTAACCATGCTCATTTCGCTGTCCGACCTACTCCGCTTCCTTTCATCTTCATGATTTTCCTGAGGGAAAAAAAAAAAAAAGTATTTCAAAATTAGCACAAAAATAGCTTAACGTCCCAATGATTCCATGATTCAGTGCACCCTTTCTACGAAATCTAGGTAGGTTTAGATCTATTGTCACATGTACCATTCTTTCTTCAGCCCCCTTCGGTCACGGCGGACCATGGGTGCCTCCAGGGTGCTATTCCCTATATGGAGGACGCCTGTGCGTGACTTTGTTAAACGTGGGGAGACTGGTGCACAGACAGCCACCTTGACAGATCTGGGTCAGGATCCAGTGGCATGGAGTCCAAGACGACCGGAGACCCTTTTCTGCTGCAGCCTTCATCCGCCTTCCCAGCCGTTGTGACGCTCCACTAAGGTCAGCCATCGTCCTCCGCCTGTTCCACCGTTGAGGTCTTGGTTGGATTGCTCTTTGTCAGAGACCTCCCCCTCGACCTTACCGCCATGAGTGGCCCTACCAGGAGCATTGCTCCAGACGGCACTGCTCTCAGGATCTCAGGTCCACACAAGCTTCTCCACCACGACATAGTGACAATCCAAAAGTACAGTGAAAAGTTTTATTTTGCATGCTATCTAATCAATTAACACTATACACAAATACAATCAGGCCAAACTCAAGTACAATAGGTAAAGCAAAGGTAAAGATAGAGTTCAGAATAAAGGTCTCAGCATTGCAGCACAGCTGTTTCAGACATAAAGTCCAATGTACCCATTGAGGTAGAGGTAAATTAGATGGTACCCTCGTTTATGGAAAGACTGTTCAAAATCCTTCAGTAAGATAGTCCTCATGAAGATATTTATCCAGATTGATCGGAGAAAGGAGATCTCAAGCATGTAGCAGATGCAGAATAAATACTCAATAATTTTTGAGCATGATCGGGTTGAGATGGCTAGAGACTTCTATGAATCTCTCCTCAGTGCAGAAACCCCTTAATAAATTGATAAACATGTCTGTGTTGCAGTTATACAACAACAAAGACTTGAACAATTGTCATTTGAACCAAGATACAGTGATACAATGATAGAGCCAGAGTAGCAGAAATACTTCCTCAAAATAAGAGCAATATCCTAGCTTGAAATATTTAAATTAGAAGATAATCTTACACCAAAAATCTGTATTTGACCAGCATCTTACTCTGGAATAGCAAATGCAACAGACCTGCCCAGTCTGTGACATCAAGGCTTCTCTCATTACCAGCTGAGACACAACAATCCAGAAACATGCAGTTCAAAATATATCCTCCACCTGATATGATCCAGTGGGCGGAGACCACAAGTTGGAGAGAACATAGCAATGAATTACAGTACGAGCCAGTACCTGGATCAGCATTCGACTTCCCCCCCCCCCCCACCAACCACCACATCATGGACCATTCCTTCTGACCTTGCCGAGCCAGGAGACATTGCAATTATTTTGACAAGTTCTTCTCTCAAAGACTTGTAAACCAGATTCAGCACAGAGGACATGGAATTACTCACCACGGACTGGTTGGCTGGACTGAGGGGTACAGGAGAACTTGAGGTTGTAGAGGTGGGAGTACTGTTGCACTGGTTAAAAAGTTCATCTTCCACATTGCTGTTACTGTTGCTTGCTGGTGATGTTGCCATGATTGCTGTTTGTGCTGCAAACATGGAATGAAGTCCATTAATACCGAAAGGTGTCATTGGTCAGGCTGCTGCACATGTCCGACAAGGCATTGTGATGGTGCAGGAGCAGAGGGTGCATTCCCTCCTCACTCAGCACTGTTGACCGGGCCAGCCAGCCACACTCCCTCACTCCCTGCTTCCCTGCCTGCCTTCCCTCCTTCCTTCCCCAGTCTCCCAGGGCTAAATTAGCAGCACCTGAACGTCTCCTGATTGGAATCTCCTGATAGGAGTGTCAGAGACACTTTTATAACACCCAATCAACATTGCTGTACTCAACGTCATTAACTAGCTAAATAAGCCAATTCAAAGTCCTTTTCTCAGCTGTTTGCAACTTTAGAAGTCTTCCTTAAACTATCAATCTTAATCTGGCACATTATCTTGAGTTTCTGTTGATAGTAACCTTTAATTCCTGAAAATTAATTTTCCTAATAGCTACTGAGTTATTTGTTGCCCATATAAAGAACATGTTGACTACAATTATCCCCCTGACATTTAACATCCAGATTTTTCAACCACAATCAGTTTTATCTCATTCAATAAATGGTTTAGCTGATATCAGCATTTGCTACTTCAGTTTAACCAGGTTTCCAACATTTCCAACAACACACCATACAATTTATCTGTCAAACCCTTGTAATTTGTATTCCTTTGTTCGTACTGCAACTTTATATTGCATTCTCTCTCTGTGCCACATGGTGGAGCAGCACAGTGGCGCGGCAGAAGAGTTGCTGCCTTACAGCACCAGAGACCAAGGTTCGATCCAGACCACGGGTGTTGTCTGTATGGAGTTTGTACGTTCTCCCTGTGGCCTCCCCGTACCAAACAGTATGCATGGGTTTTCTCCGGGTGCTGCGGTTTCCTCCCACACTCCAAAAACACACAGGTTTGTAGGTCAATTGGCTTTGGTAAAATTGTCAATTAAGTCTGAAGAAGGGTTTCGGCCCGAAACGTTGCCTATTTCCTTCGCTCCATAGATGCTGCCTCACCCGCTGAGTTTCTCCAGCATTTTTGTCTACCTGTAAATTTTCTCTAATGTGTGTAGGATAGTGTTAGTGTGCGGGGACTGCTGGTCGGCGCGGACCCGGTGGGCCGAAGGGCCTAATTCCTCACCGTATCTCTAAACTAACAAACTATAGTTGTAAAATATCTCCACGCCTCAATACTACTTTCTACAAAGCTACCTTATCTCAATCTATTGCAATGTAAATGAGCTGCCAATTGACAGGTAGACACAAAATGGTGGAGTAACTCAGCGGGGCAGGTAGCATCTATACAGCGCACAACGTTCTTGAGCACGTGTAGTGATTTACCAGCAATCATCTCTTCTTCTTCCTAAACTGCTTGCTAGTACGGACAACAACTGACAACAGCCTGTTGGACATTTTACATGGTACAAAGATAAAATATATCAAATCAGTTCAACAAAATTCAACTCAAGCTGTTGTAATTCATTATTGCAATCAATAATATAATTATTATGTTAAAATCAAAACGTTAATGTTAAAATAATGTTAAAATCTTCCACCAGTGGGCACGGTTAACACATGCACACACACACAATTTCCAATGAGTCAGTTTAGTAATTTGGCTGAAAATAGTCTTACCTATGTCCTCAAGATCAAGATCATCGTATAAAAACTCATTTTCCTTAAAGTCTGGGTCCTGAGAGGAATCAACATAGTATTCAACGTCATCTTTGATCTTCTTAATCTGGTCCACTTCTATTGTGCTGTTGTCTAACATGCGTAGGAGAGTTTCCAGCATTTTAATGTGGTACCTGTGTCTCTCGATGTAATGCTTCAATTCTTCTAGCCTGTCCTGTTTCTGCAGGAGGATTTCCATGGATTAGATAAAAAGCTGAGCAATCGGATCATCGTATTTAAATCTTTTAACCAGTCTCGGAAGGCTCATCATCAGCAGCCCCCAATTATTATTTCAAGAGTAGTGTACGTTCACTCATTTTGTGTCATTAGTGGAGAGACTGGGAAACAAAGTTCAGTTAGTCCATCAATGATGATTTGCAATCTACCATATTAAAATTCAACAGCTTGCGTTTAGATCCCTATCCAATTGGTCAGCCAAAATACTGACTTTAGAAATGTATTTACAGTCACTTTAGAGGGAAACACAAAGGTTAATTTGTATAAATCAAGAACCCACAAACAGTGATAACACTGATCAATTAATCTGTTTTGGAGTTGTTAGTTGAAGGATAAATATTAGCAGGACACTGGAAGAAAACACTGTTGTTTTCACAAAGTGCCGTAGTATATTTTATACCTATCTGAATAGAGAGGTGCTGATTCAGTTTAATGTCTCACCCAGAACCCTGAAGCATCTGACACTCCAGTAAGTGGTCTTACACTGAAGAGTCAGCAAAGATTATGAGCCTCAAGGTTTGTACCAAGATAACGGCTCGAACCCACAATCTTTTGATTCCAAGGTGACAGTGTCGACAACTGTGCCAAGATGACACAGCCTCACACCCGTGACATATTCACAGAGGGTTTCTGACATGGAACCTTGGTGGAGGTCCTACGCACCTCTGCGAATAATCCGCTGTTGCTTGGCTGCCAGGCAGAAATGTCACGGTGCATCTTTTAAACTGCGTAAGACATACCAAACAGTATGCTCGACACTCACAATGCAGATCCAAAAGCTGTTTGAAAACGCATTTATTAAAAGTACCGCAATAAATAAAAATTGTAATTGTAATTGTGTAGGGCGGCACGCTGACACAGTGGTACACAGTGGTAGAGTTGCTGCCTTACAGCACTTGCAGCGCCAGAGACCCGGGTTCAATCCCGACTACGGGTGCTGTCTGTATGGAATTTGTACGTTCTCCCCCTGACCTGTGTGGGTTTTCTCCGAGACCTTCGGTTTCCTCCCACACTCCAAAGACGTACAGGTTTGTAGGTTAATTAGCTTGGTATAAGTGTAAAATTGTCCCTAGTGTGTTGGATAGTGTTAATGTGCGGAGATCGATGGTCGGTGTGGACTCGGTGGGCCGAAGGGCCTGTTTCAGCGCTGTATCTCTAAAAGTAAAAACTAAACTAAAGGTTTAATTAAACTAAACTGAAGGAACTGCAGATGCTGGAAAATCCAGGTAGACTAAATTAGGTAGACTAAAATGCTGGAGAAACTCTGCGGGTGAGACAGCATCTACGGAGCGAAGGAAATAGGCAACGTTTCGAGCCGAAACCCTTAAAAGGGTTTCGGCCCGAAACGTTGCCTATTTTCTTCGCCCCATAGATGCTGCCTATTTCCTTCGCTCCATAGATGCTGCCTCACCCGCTGAGTTTCTCCAGCAATTTTGTCTACTAAACTAAAGGTTCTTGTTTTTACAATAGATTTGGTAATGGTACTAAATCAGACTATAAATACCATCAGAGTGTATTTGTATAGCGTCTTTGGCATAGAAGAGCGGCCCACACGACAAAATTAAAAAAGACGCAGTTTTACAGCACCTTTCAGTATGTTTCCAAGTGCTTTGCAACAAATTAAGTCATTTGGAAATTTAGGCTCTGTTGTTGTAATGCAGGAGACCTGGCAGCCAATTTGCACGCATCAACATCCCATAATCAGTAATGTGACATGGACAGGTTAAGGTTTATTTCAGTAATGTTGAATTAGCAAATAAATTTTGTTCGAGGTGATAACTCCCCAAAAGATTGGTTTGGGATTTTTTACATTCACCTGACGAGCTCTTGAACCTGAGTTTAACATCCAAAAGGTGGTGCTTGCAGCAAAGGAGTGCTCTTTCAAAATACAACACAGTTCCAGGCTTAGCTTTTCAGTATAAGCTTCTGAAGCAGTTTGTGCTGCTTGAGGCTTCTGACTCAGAGGCACGTATGACACACAAGGTTTCAGAGAAGTACAAACAAAGGTGAGAATGTCAATAACAGTGCCATGCTGACACACGCTCAGATCCATTTATTCATAAGAGGTGTTTAAGGGACCGCTTTTCGGAGCTTCCCCAACGGCGACTTCACCCGCCCGAGTTGCGGGGTTGAAGAGTTCCTGGAGCGGGGCCTTACATCACCGCCCCGCGCGGCTTGGAATGGCTGCGGGACTTTGCCAGCGCCCGCCCGGGGCTCCAACACCAAGACCCGGTGCGTGGCCTTGCATCACCCGGCGCGGCGTTAATGGCCGCGGGACAATTGCCATTGACTTTGACTCTGACATCGGGAGGGGAATGGGAAGTGCAGGGGAGAGATAAGTGTTTGCCTTCCATCACAGCGAGGAGGCGATGCGCTGTGATGGATGTTTGTGTAAATTGTGTTGTGTCTTGGTTCTTTTTTGTGTGTATGACTGCAGAAACAACATTTCGTTTGAACCCCTTGGGGTTCAAATGACAAATTAAAAAAATTGTATTGTACAAGGAACTGCAGATGCTGGAAAATCGAAGGTACACAAAAATGCTGGAGAAACTCAGCGGGTGCAGCAGCATCTATGGAGCGAAGGAAATAGGCAACGTTTCGGGCCGAAACGTTGCCTATTTCCTTCGTTCCATAGATACTGCTGCAGCCGCTGAGTTTCTCCAGCATTTTTGTATTCATAAGAGGTCTCTGACAGGGAAATTAATTCCTATCTACTTCTGTGAACAAAACGGTCACTCTTTTCTTCTGAAGGTTGCTAAGCGGGGTGATCAGACATTTTATCTTGGGGAATGGTTAGGTGAAGGAGGATGAGTGACACGGTGTGAAGGGGGGGGGGGGGGGACATGGGGATGGGTCACCTGGTGGTATGCACATAATGAGATGGGGAAGTGCGAGGACACATATGGTGGCAAGAAAGCAGCATTGGGGCAAAGATGCTGAGTCCACATTGCATTCTCTCCCCCACATTTGTCCTCCCAGGATTGTATTGGAGGTAAGAGGACAGTTTGAAGTGGGAGGAAAGATGGGTGACGTTGACAGAGTCAGGGTGCATTGGGTTGAGTGATGAGAATATTAGGAGAAGTAAAGAGAATGGGCACAAGGGTGTCGATGACAAGTTGGGTTGTTGGGGTTGTATCGGAGAGAAAAGCCGGCTGCTGAGGGGAAAAGGGACAGCTGATTTGACGATGAGTCCCCAGTATTTGTGTTTATCATTGAGTTCTTGCAGGACACAGGTAGCTCTGGACATCAATCTTGACCTACTCTGGTGCATCCAGAATAGGTGCGCACCTAAATCGAAGCCTGCGCTAGCCTGTCTCTGCTCATCAACAGGGACCTTTCCAGCTGTTGGCTCCATTTAATGTCTGTACATCGGGTGTCAAAGCTGCAGGCCCATGAGGATTCAGCGACCTGGAAGGTGTCTGGGCAAGCACTTGAGATGTTTCCAGATATGATGAGCTGAAGAGTTTTGGATGAGCTGACTTAAAGAAGGACAGAACTGGTTTAGCGCAGTCTGGAGATGACAGAGATGGGTGAGAAATGTCACGACTGCAGCAGTCTATGAAAAGAATAGCATATATGGATAAGAAGTGCAGCTTTGGGTTTAGCAGGGTCCTGCAATTGCTAATAGTCTGGTTCTGTTTAAGACTGTGGATGGAGAGAAGAATTAAGGATGATGACAAATGGGCAGAGTTTGCAGCAGGGACTGCAGGTGATGTTTTAATTAGACACATTTTCTATTCTATGTCAACACATTCTTGTGGCATTTTTAACCTAGAATATAATAAGGAAATAATTCTTGACAGCAACACGACCACAATTAAAACAATGAAGGTTGATGCATATGGGGAATGAATAATCGGAAAGCATTACTGTACAAGATCAACAATGGGTACTTTACCATGGAGTTTACAGTAGCAAGTGTGCAGCGCAAAACATAGAGCTATTCGGTAAACCGTTAACAGGAGTGAGACTTTCCCAAGGGGTGGAAGATTGCAACCTTCACGTGGTCCGCCCTGTTTCGACTAATGCAATCAACTCGACGTGCACAAACGGAAGATCAAATAGAACAAGTTGTCCTACAACTTTAGGCTGTGCACGCCACATGAAAGAAGAAGAAGACTTTCCCGACACATTACAGAAACAGGAATGCAAGAGGCATACGGAGTGACACGGCAAGAGGAATATGAGACATACTCAGACCACGCAGTAGCTGGGATGTGAGTAGCAGAACACAACTATTAGTAATATGCAGGGGATTGAGGAGTTAGCGAGAAGTTTGCATGTGTGTTTGCAGGAAATTGAGTATACATAGTAACAGAAATTTAAGTTGTACGCACCAGGTTTTTCAGTAACAAGCATTAAACAAATGCTCAACATTATCCAATAACAGGCACATATGTTCAAGATAAACATGTAAACTGAATGAAAGCACTTATTCCTACCTCTTTCTCACCCTTTTTTTTCCTTGTCACCGCTGACAATGTTTCCATTTCACTTTCAAAGAGATCAACCTGGGAAGGGCAACATGATTATCTTCATTGATCCGAACAGTGTAAGCAAGAGGCTCAAAAATAAATCAACAATAATGAGGCTAAAATAATCTCAAACTAAATTAACCATTCCACTCACCTGCATATTTAAAGAGTCTATCGTATTCTGAAATGGAAGACGACACATTGCGGGATGGGGAGGGAAAGAAAAAGAGATTTATGAGATTAATTAGAATCACTTTCTAAACATCAGAAATGATGCACATAAGAAAGACTGCTGTCAAAAGTTCTTTGCCAGAGTGTAGCGGTGCAGGGCGGTACACAGGGGAGTAGATTACGCTGACAATCTTGTAACAAACATCGGTAAGTAGAGCATCAGTTAAGTAGAGACGTCTTTTCCAGATGGTCGTAACAAAACATTAATCCAACAACTCAGGCATTCATGATCAACCAAAAATGTAATCAAAGAATGGGTCTAATAACTACTGAAATATCAGCTCCAAACCAGGGGTCGGTGCCATAAGACAAGTTTTTTTAATCTTAATTGCTTTGGAAATTTATTGGAAGGTAATAGTTACAAACACCGACAGGGAGAATGTAACTGCAAATCGGCTTTATAGGTAAGATTTCCAATTGGACCAGGCTTGAAATCCAGAGATATTCCAGGGCCGTTTCAGCCACCTACTCATGCTAACATTCTCCCCTTCATGTTCCTAACTGATATTCTACTACAACATTGAGCAGCACACTAAGTTAATGCAGCACCACTTGTGGGTAAATGGACGGTGGCTGTTTCTAGTAACTAAGCCCACACCTGGGGAAGACTGGGTAACATCAGATAGAGGTGACAGTGGTATAATACCGCCAGCAGAAACAGCGTTTACAACAGGCTTGTAAACAAAGAGCAACGATTTTCATTGATTAGTGCGTTTCAAACAATAAAACTTCCCAGGCAGTGGAAGGTTAGATTGTCATCCTCTTGTTTTGCAGTGTGAAGTAGCTAAGATTGAAATAAAAAGGGCCAAAGGGAAGCATTCTCAGAAATGAATTTAAGATATAAAAGAGAAGGAAACAAGGAAGCGAGACCAGCAGCATTCCTGAAGTGGGAACTTCAGACTCACCACTTACTCTCCTCTTCCCTGAATGTTACTGACATCCGGGATCAGTGGCATTGGGATTTCGCAGACTGATTGAAGTGTGTCGACAAATGTTTAAGCATTTAAAACTATCCCAACGTTTAAGAAACATGTGGACAAGTACATAAATAGGACAGGTTTAGAGGGATATGGCCAAAAGAATTAGGTAGGACTGGTGTAGATGGGACATGTTGGTCGGTGTGTGCAAGTTGGGCCAAAGGGCCTGTTTCCACACTGTATGATTCTATAACTAAACAGCACTGCGCCTCTGGAAAGTCTCTGACTGCCCTGCCATCACTTACCGTCAACCACTGACAGATTTCTTCCTTCTCCTTCTGTGCAGGATCCACCTTTGTCGCCGATCCCAGCCCTTCTTTAGAATAGGCTTTGGTCTTTGTTTCTCTCTCCACTATCTTGAACCTTTCCATTTGCTTTATAGAAAAGATTTAAATACTTGAACTGCAAACTCAGATTTCAAAATTGTACCCTGCATTCTCTATAGCCCAGCCCACTTTGCTTCCCTGCCATCAACCTCCTTCGGCTGACCAAGACATGCCACAGACTCCTCCGAGACTGACTGACATGGGCTACGCTCACAGGGAGGTGACAGATTTTCTTCTCACTCTCGCAGGTGGAAGTCTGAACAATCAAAAAATAACCATAGGAGAACAGGTCAATCTCCCAACAACAGAAGCCAGCAGATTTGAATGTCAAGGTGGCCCACCATTCAAGCCTGAAACCTCTGCATAACATGGGGATGCACAGAGCCTATTTAGGCCTCTCCAGTACTGAATTAGAACCACAATATTAATATAAATATTACCAGCAAAACACATCAAACAGATGACTTCAATAAAAAATAAAAAACTCATTCTGCGGGCAAGTACGTCACACAGGCGCATCAACGAAATTTGCATGCAGCAGCCAAGTGCCGGTTACATACGGTACAGGGACAAGGGGGTGTCTGTATTATTCTGCCAAAAACAAGCAGGAAGTGGGGCTTTAAAAAAAGTGGGCTGTGTTAAACATGACAGTAAGAAACGCACAAAAGGTTCCCGCAGTCTTACTGAGGACAGTTGTCCAATATCAGGGTTGACACTGAAACCAAAGGGGAAGGTATTTTTAGACCATATGACCTAGGAGCAGACTTGGGCCATTTGGCCCATTGAGTCGACACACCATTCGATCATAGCTGATCTATTTTTCCCTCTCAACCACATTTTCCTGCCTTCTACCTTGGACACCATTATATAGAAACATAGAACATAGGCGCAGGAGTAGGCCTTTTGGCCCTTTGAGCCAGCACCGCCATTCAATATGATCATAGCTGATCATCTAAAATCAGTACCCTGTTCCTGCTTTTTCCCCATAGAAGGAATATGGGATTCTGTTAGCCCTATGAGCTATTTCTAACTCTCTCTTGAATACATCCAGTGAATTGGCCTCCACTGCCCACGGAGCATCTGTAGATGTTATCCTTGACATCATGGATGACCCACTTACACTTCAGTTCTGTGTGTGCTAAGGTGGCTGAAGAAGCTAATATAGGATCCACAGATTCTGCTACAGGTGGGGCAAAGTTGCTCACAGGCAGATGTGTTAGCATAGCAGGTGATGCATTCTTTTCACCATTTATATTGGATTTCTATGCATTCCCAGCAGATGAATTCAGTTCCTTGTGTCATTTTAAACATTCCTGTCTTTTTAGGTTGCCATGGACCTGAGATTTCCATATGATTTAGGAGTTGGATGGGGGGGGGGAGGTGTAGTGAAATGTGACACTATAGAATTAAGAATCTATCAATCTCCCCTTTAAAAATACCCAATGTCTTGGCCTCCACTGTCGTCTATGGCAATGAATTCCACGGATTTATCACCCTCTAGCTAAGGAAATTCCTCCTCATTTGTAGGAACCGCTTGTACTAACTGCAGAAAGGGGAGGTCAGAATTTACTAAGTACAGGCCAGATTATGTCAATTTTCTAGTTGGCACTATGCTCACTGAATGCATACAAAATGTAACTGCATTATAACTGTGCTTTAGAACAATGTTGCGGGAGTCAATTTTCTCCTCACTGTTTGATGCGCATGGGCATTATAGCAAATGACAGGAAGGTCAAGGGGAAAGTTCCCATGAGCAAGGATGTGCTGTCTTACATAACATGAAAATGCATCATATGATGGGGGACACAGTAAAAGAAGTGCCAGGAGGTACCAGACATGATGTGACTGAGCTAACAGGTGCTATGGAATGGAGCAATGGCACTCGAGGATGCCAGGTGACATATTACCGTCTCAATTAGTTTCCTGTTTTCTTGCAGCTGCCTCTTGTCTTTAATTTCGTTGGAGGCCACCCATGTCTTTATTTGGTCTCGCAACCTCTGTAGACATAAAAGACAACAATGCAATCAAATTGAATTGATATTGTACGCAAGAATGAAAGGTATACCGTCTACTGCTTTTTTGTGTAAATCTATATTGTCTCCCAAGTATGTTTGAGAAAAGAACATCGTTTTAATGGAAAACTAGAGGAAAATGTTTGTTCCAAACTGGGATGACACATCTGTGTAGTCCTCTCGGCAGTCTCCTTATTCGTTCATTACTTTGAATGCCAATGATTCTTCCTAAATGCTCTATTTAACAAATATTTTTACAGGTTCACAAATAGTTTTGCTATGGGGGAATTCATCTCAAAACTCGGTTTAATATTTCAGTCACACCTAAAAGCAGTAGATTTTGTGAAACTCTCCGTCATGTTCAAGGAGGCATACGTCAGATATAGACAGCTGGGATCAAGTGAATCCCTGGATGAAAAGGAGACTGGAAATAGCTTCTTTAGCAGACAAGGAGAACCAGGAGATTTTACAAGTATATTAAGGGCAAAATAGTAACTATGGAGATAATTACAGGGCCCCTTAAAGATCAACGACATTGTTAATGTGTGGAGCCACAGGAGATGGGTAAGGTGTTAAATGAATCATTTCTCGTGTATTTACAGAGAAAGACAGGGATGCTAGAGAAGTTGGGAAAGTTAATAGTGAAAGCTTGGAAGATAATCGACATAACATAAAAGGTGCTGGAGGTCTTAAAGCTCACATAGATAAATCCCTGGGACCTGATCGAGTGTATCCTAGCACCTCGTGGGAAGCTGGGAAGAAATTGCAGAGACTCTGGCAGAGACAGTTATTTCATGGATAGCATGAATGTGGTGACTGCTAAGTGGCTAAAGTGTGCATCTATTTAAGAAAAGCTGCGAGGAAAAGCCTGGGAACTACAGACAATCAGTCTAACATCAGCGGTGGGTAAGTAATCAGTGGAGATTCTGAGTGACAAGATCTACATGTATTTGGAAAGGCAAAGAGTGATTACGGATAGTCAGCATGAATGCATGTGTGGGAAATCATGTCTCATGAATTAGATTGATTGTTTTGAAGAGTGACCGAGGGCAGAACAGAAGATATCTACATAGACTACACAGCAAGACCATTAACAAGGTGCCGCCCTGTAGGCTGTCTGGAAGATTACATCACATGGGATCCAGGGCAAGCTAGGTAACTGGTTACAAAATTGGCTTGAAGGCAGGGAAGAGAGGGTGGTTGAGGAGATTTTCTTCCACATTGGACACCAGTGATCATTATTTGTTATTTATTTATATTAATGATTTGGGTGTGAATGCAGATGGCATGGTTAGTAAGTTTGCATTTGACACTAAAGGTGGGGTATAGTGAAAGTAAAGAAGATTATCTAAGATTATAATGGGACCTTGATGGACTGGGCAAATGTCAAAAATGTTTTATTGTCATATGTCCCAGAACGGAACTATGAAATTCTTACCTGCTGAGGAATAGCAGATTGGTTTAATTTAGATAAGTGTGAGGTGTATTTTGGTAAGACAAATCACGTCAGGACTTTTCAGTAAATTATCGGGCCGCAAGAGGGCTGTAGAACAGAGAGGCTTAGGATGGCAGGAACATAGTTCCATGAAATTGCTGACAAGAGTAGTGAAGACAGTGTTTGGCATACGATACGATGGAACTTTATTGTCAGAAGGCATGCTTGCCTTCATCAATCAGGATATTGAATACAGGCATGGGTTGTCTTTAACAACGGTACAAGATGTTGGTAGGCCACATTCAGAGTACTGTGTACAGTTTTGGTCGCCCTGCTACAGGAAGGATGTCATAAAGGTGCAAACAAGATATATTTAAGAGAGAGTTAGATATAGCTCTTAGGGCTAACGGAATCAAGGGATATGGGGAGAAAGCAGGAACAGGGTATTGATTTTGGATGATCAACAATCATCATATGCTGGCTCGAAAGGCCGAATGGCCTACTCCTGCACCTATTTTCTCTACACAAGGATGTTACCAGGTCTGAAAGGTTTGATTCACAAGAGGTTAAATAGGCTGTGTATTTTTTCCTTGGAGCATACAAGGATGAACAGTGACTTTAGAGAAGTTGATAACATCATGAGGGGCACAGACAAAGTGAATAGCCACAGTATTTTCCTCAGGGAGGGGTGTCGAAAACAAGAGGGTGTAGGATTAAAGTGAAACGGAGAAGATTTAAAAGGGGCCCAAGAGGCAACTTTTTTTTCCACAGAGGATGTGTGGTCCATATAGGGAATAAGCTGCCAGTAAAAGTGATGAGAGGCAGGTACAGTTACGACATTTAAAAGGCAATTGGCAGGTACATGGATAGGAAAGGTTTGGAGTGATATGGGCGAGGCACAGGCAAGTGGGGCTAGCCCGGTTGAGCAACGTGGTCGGCATGGACGAGCTGGGCTGAAGGGCCTATTTCCATGCACTATAATAGTTCTATGTTTCTATCCCCTCCATCCTGTATACACCACCCGCTGTTTATCCAAGTACTTATTTGTGAATTTCTAGTTCGTTCCAGCATGACAAGGATGAGCTCAAACACTTTTATATTCTTCCTTTTGAAGCTAGGGAAGTACACGACTGAACCAGATGAGGCTCATTTTGTACTAAAATCTATTCTTTTCATTCTACTACATCTCTTTGACACAGATTGAGACCATCCTTCACATTCTTGAGTTCATGCTGACCAGATACTTAATTCTACCACCCACAATAAAATTACAGATATGTGTGTATCTGGGGCAAGGGTATTCCTCTTACTTGCTGCTGCCACTTCATCGTCTACAATAGTTAAATTAATAGTGTGACGGAATATTCTCCGCTGCTTAGATCAATGTAGCTCCAACAAGAATCTCAACACTATCTGAGACAAAGCAGTTCCATTTGATTAACATCCAATCCTCCATTCTAAAGGGCCTGTCCCACTGTACGAGGTAATTCAAGAGCTCTCCCGAGTTAAAAAAAAAATCAAACTCATGGTAAGCACGTAGAATGTACGTAGCGGGTACGTCGGAGCTCGGGACGTCTCTTAGCGGCTCGTAACGCTAACGGCAGGTACTCGGGAAACGCGATAAGCTCGTGAAGATTTTTCAACATGTTGAAAAATGTCCATGAGAGCCCCGAGTACCTACGAGCGGCTATTACCGTAATTCTCTGAGTTCGAATCAGGGGAAACTCAGAAGAACTCTTGATTTACCTTGTACAGTGGGACAGGCCCTTAAACATTCTCTCACACCACCAAAATGTATCACAACAACTCACCATGAATCCTTTGAAACACAAACGCCTGAACTCTACCATCTAGAAAGGATGGCGTCCAACACATGGGGAAATAACCACTTGTTAGCTCCTCTTCCTAATTTGGGTTCATGCTGCTGTTTCATCATTGTTGTAAGAAAAAACAATGGAACACTCTGCCTATTAACATTGTGGTAGCAACTTCACCAAATGGACTCAAGAATATAATTTACCACCATTTTCTCAAGGACTATTAAGAATGGCAATAATGGTAATAATAAGGTGGCCTTGCCAATGATGTCATACACATCGATCAAAATATTTTATCTAGTCATTATCTAACCTGTTTATCAAATGCAGCTTTCAATCAACTCTAAATCCTTGGGATAACATGACCCCCTCACTGAGTGGCTTTAACATTAGTGAGGCCTGTAAAGCTGCAAATGCAGCACCCCAGCACACCGATTCAGCCAATGAAGACAATAGGTCTGAGAGAATGTCAGAATGGTGCAACGCCTGTTCTGTTGTGTCACAATTCACAGCTTTTGACAAAAATCAAACCATTCATATTCACATCAGAACCACGAATTTCTGCTACATTCCAAGCCAGGGATCCTTCAGTGCCATGGTCTCATGCTCAGCTTTAAATTGGTGTTTGTACTAACAATATGCTGGACAGCAAAAAGATGCCATGGAGGAGTGAGTATCAGGAAGGAGAATTAAAAGATGGAATTGCATTCTGCACAAAAATAAACTTATTGTTTTCACACATTATCATATTGGTTGGAATCACACCGAGCATAAAACACAAAACTGCATTCGCCTATAGGTTCACATGGAGAGTGTGGGTTCTGACAATATCAGTCATGCATATGCTGTATAATTTAAACTGTTCTGGCACACATATATGTGAAGTTGGCAACATTTGAGGGGATAGGGTAGGGATATGAGAAACGCAAGCTATTTGTTACAGAGAATGTTGCCTGGATTAGAGCGTTTCAGCTTCACAGAGAGGTTGGATAGACTTGGATTGTTTTCTCTGGAACTTTAGAGGTTGAGGGGAGGCTTGATAGAAGTATATAATATTGTGAGATGCAAAGATAGCGTTGACCAAAACTTTTTCCCCAGGGTGGAAATATCCAAAACTAGAGGGCATAGCTATAAGGTGAGAGGGGATAAGTTTAATGAAGTTGTGTAGGCCAAGTTTTTTTTACACGGAGAATGGTGGGGGCCTGGAACGTATTGCTTGGGGTGGTGGTGGAGGCAGGTACAATGGTGAATATGTATAAACACTGCTGTAATTTCTACATGGTGAAGCCAAAATGTATAACCTAAATGTATAGCCAAAATGCCTTTATTAAAATCTGACAATGTGCACTTTAACCACATCTCATTTTTTCTATTACAAATCTGAAATTGTGGAGTACAGAGGCAAATAAATAAATGATAAGGTCTTTGTCCCAAACATTATGGAGGGCATTGCAAGAGGCTTTTAGACAGGCACATGTAATGCAGGGAATAGAAGGATATGGATCAAGTGTTAGCAGATGAGATCAGTTCAGCTAGGCTTTATGTTCAGCACAAACATTGTGGGCCGAAGGGCCCATTCCTGTGCTGTGCTGTTCTAAACTCTAGATTAACGGTGTAAATTCACAATCTGTCTGCTTGCGCCAGTGATCTCCACTCTTCGAACAGTGCTGCACCAAACCTACCAACTTCCTGAGAGGGCAGCAAAGAATAGCCTCTTCAGTACCTAAGGCAGTAGATGGTCAAACAAAGCTTTGTTTATTTTCTCTCACCTGTAGTTTCTTAATTTCCTTCTTCAGGTCAGCTTCATATTTTTCTTTCTGATTTGCATTTGCTGCGCTGTGAACCTGATCACAAGAAGATTGTTAGAATGGGTCATCGCTCAACCAAGCCTACCTACCTCACGTGACCGGTTCAGCATTCCCAGAGTTTCTGTTTATGCTATGCACAGTTAAATGTAGCTTTGATAAACAAGTCATGATATTTAAGGTCACTTACCCATCTGTACTCTTAAAATGCAGTGAAATCCAGATTCTTATGTTTTAATTTGCAATTAAACATGTGGTCTGAGGGGAATTGAAGGGAATGTGAGGTAAAATAAAATGGGATCTGTGATGGATTGGGAGCTTGATAATCAGCATGGACTTGGTGGGCCAAAGAGTTTTTATGCTCAGTGGCTCTTTGGCCCTAAGTAGCACAAATCGTCAGTAAGTGAATTTAAGAAATTGCCTTTAAAGTAATTAGTTCCATAGAAATGGTGAATGTGCCGTGTAACACTTCATTTCAAAATGTCCCATCCCCTTACCCACTCCAAACCTTTTTGATTATGAACTGGGGCAAGGGCAGGTTTGGAGTGGGGAGAGTAGGCAGAGGGCGTATGTTTGTTACCATATTTAGTTTGTTAACAAACAAGGTAAGCCAGACAATGAAAACATCAAAAGAGATGCTGCCTGTCCCGCTGAGTTACTCCAGCATTTTGTGTCTAGCTTTGATTTAAACCAGCATCTGCAGTTCCTTCCTACACTTTGAAAGGATAAAACAATATGCCGCTTTACAATTGATACGCAGAAAGAAATGGGGGCATTTCGAGGATTTCGAGGATTTTATAACAATCTTTAATAGGCAAGATTATATTTGCCTTTTGAGGGGTTAAAGTTGGAAATGTTTAAAACACTTTTTTATACATACTACACGTTTTTCTACTCTCTGCTATCTCTTTCTTTCTTATTTCTCTCTTTAAAATAATAAAAAATGAAGTTGTACAGAGAAAAAAAAAGAGAGGAAAAAAAAGTTGGAAATATTTGCTAATGGGGTATAACTAGCAAATCTAGAAAATGGTTCAATGGTTCCTGGCATCTAGAAGTGGGCACCCAATGAAAAGATTATGGGCCTCTGAGCCAGTAGGTATAGGAATGGAACAGCCAACTTTCACCAACTCTACCTTTTGCCAGATGTCTTCGAAGGTTTCCACACCCTCACTGACTTTCTTCAGACAGCGATCAATTTCTCCTGCCGAATACAAAAAATAATTGAAGGAATCAGCCTTTCATTTGAACTAAAGTTTCCACTCGAGCTTGTAATGATTCAATATTCCAAGTTACATTCAATCTGGTGGGATCTGAGGGCGGAATGTCACCCCCACCTCCAATCAAAACCGTAAACAATAACTTTAGTTAATCTAGGAACATATTGCAGTATATGAATTACAGTCACTTATTTTAACAATAGGGCGGCACAGTGGCGCAGCGGTGGAGTCGCTGCCTTACAGCGCCAGAGACCCAGGTTCGATCCTGACCACGGGGTGCTGTCTGTATGGAGTTTGTACATTCTCCCCGTGACCTGCGTTGGTCTTCTCCAGGTGCTCTGGTTTCCTCCCAAAATCCAAAGACGTACAGGCTAATTGGCTTGGTAAATTTGTAAATTGTCCCTAGCAAAGATCCTATAGCGAGCAAGATAGTCCACTCGACGAAAAAGACGTAGTACGGTCATGGGCAGATTCATGGGTAATTTTTGGCCCCATTTCCGTAACCGGCTTCCGTCTCCGCACCAAAGATCCCATAGGATACTAGTGCGGAGACGGAAGCCGGTTACGGAAACATCCTCGTAAAAATAAAAGTTATTTGGTAAAAATCTTCTCATTTTCAGAATTTTAATTTATTAACACAAACTGTTCCCCCGCGACGTTGATTACACTGCGAGTCGAGTCGGGTCGGGTCGGGTCCGGTTACGGAAATGGATGAAAAAAAGGCCCACGTTCCGTTGCATACTACACGTCAGCCCATTGCATTTAGCAGGAGTGGTCCATCTTGCTCCGCTATAGGATCTTTGGTCCATAGTATGTGTAGGATAGTGTGAGTGTGCGGGGATCGCTGGTTACCATGGAATCGGTGGGCCGAAGGGACTGTTTTCACGCTGCATTTCTAAACTAAACTAAACCAAACAGGACAGAGGCAGCTAAAAATGTGTTTAAAGATGCACATTCCAAATAATATAGAATGGTATCTGGTACATTAGTCAATGATTCACTTTATTGGAATACATTTCTCAATGCCCCTTCTTCTCAAATCCCTCACACCTTTTGCTCAGCAGGATCACACTGACTGCTCAGCACCTTATCCCGAAACTCTATCATTGACTACTCTATCCAATGTGTCTCCAGCCCCTCTGTATGACTTTCTTCCCCTCCTTCTCCTCACCAACATGCGCCACTTCCCCCTCAGCCCCTTGAACAACTCCTGCAACTTTCCCTCAAAGACCTGCTTGAACTCTACAATGCCTATATTTGTATAGAGTTTGAGAGACTCTCTCCATCGTGAAGCATTGTAATTGCAGAGTGAGGATCACACCCAGCATCTGTTGATGATCAACAGCATCTGGTGATCATCAGCAAATCTATAATCACAGCAGTTTTCTAAAACTGTTATTAAAATCATCCTTGATCAGAATAAAGCTTGGCAGCACATGAGCCACTGGTTCTCTTTAGAATTCGGTATATTCCACACGGACTGATAACAATTTGCAATCGTGACATGAAAATACAAAGAAGCCATTCTGAAAGTTCCTTTGTCTTCTCTTAAGAATTTGTGTTTGGTGTTTCTTTTATTGAAGCTAAATTAACTTTTCACTCGTCTGTTACTGATCCTATAATTGGACAATATTAAAGCCATTTCTGTACTGAGCAAGAGCTGGCAAGTGGGATGGGTAAAATTAAGAAATGGATCATATTCCATAAGAATCCCCCGGGAAATTGAAAGAGTGTTTATGAGGATCTGATAAAAAATGCAATTACCATCAACCTGAATGAACCATGTGAGGGGATTTGCCCAACAGTCTGAATCAGGGAGATCAAAAATCTGCCACACTCTCTAACAAATTCAGGTATCCTTTATCACGATTCTTGCATAGACAAGACGCATAGATCCTTTGTTTTTGATATTAGAAACAGTATAACATACTGCATGTAAATGGCCCTTCCCAACAAATTGTCACAATCCACCTTGATCTTACCTTGTAATTTCCTCTTATCAGCCATGACTGAACGATCAGTCAGTGCCTTAAAACCATGCTCCAGTGCGCTGTAAGAGAGATTTACAGTTAGCAACTCTACAGATTATCATAAACGGCATTCATCACAATCAAACACAGGAAAAATCATAACAGGTAACTAACAGTCAAAAATGTAATCTGGTACATAACTCCATCACACTAATTGACCCTCAGCTCAACATACTATAATGATCCTCAACCTAATATGTCCTAAATCACAGTGTGACATTTTTAACAGAGACACTACTGCTTGGCTACATGGAAGATGTCACACCCCAATTCACTGTAATCCAAATAAAATATGACACTGTGTAACAAAAATCTAACAGGTTAGCATGCTTTGAAGTGTTACAACCCAATTTTGTTTTAATGTCAACAATTTGACACATTATAACAGCCTGACAAAGGGTCAGATCATCCACGCAGCATATGTTGGTATTGTAGAAACAAGGAGCTAGCTACTGGTATTTATCCTCTTTACAGGCTGGACAGATGGAATCGCTTTTCAAAATGGTGACCAGTTCATCCACACAAACTCCCAGAAAAGAGTTCCTGGCTTTGATGTTGGCTGGTGACTACAGGTATCAGATATGAACACTCCAAGGTTGTTCAATGTAACTAGACTGCATGGCTATAGGAGGCCTCAGTGAATGAGATCCCAGAATTGGATTCTCTGGCTCAGTTTGCGACTAGAGTGAAAGCATAGGGAAAACTTTCATTTCTATTTTTTGCTTTCTGGCTCCTGGGATGAACGTCTGCAGAATCTCAAATCCATTCATTAGGGGATTGCTCACTTTAGAAGTGAAGAAGGCAACATATATTCACTGACTAAAAACATCTATGCCAAGAAGATGTACAAAAACACTTTTTTTAAAGGATATTGGGATGAGGATAGGTGACTGAGTGGGATATCTGTTATACTGATTGTATTGGGAAGGATGATTATAGGGTGATGGGTTGTATATATGACTCAGAGATACTGTATAGTACAGGAAGGTTTTTTTATTTTTATTTTTTATTTTTGTTTCTCTCTTTTTTTGTATGGCTTTGTAAATATTTGATTAGTGTATAAATGTAAATTATTTGTTGTACATATGGAAATAGGTGTTTATAGCTGTTAAATTTGTATAAGCAGTTGAATAAGGGGTGAGAATTAATAAGCTTTGGCTTCTTCCTGCTCCTTTTCGGACACATACAATTCATTTATTTATTAATATCGTTTATGACATATTATAAATATTCTGCTTTTGTTTTTTGTATGCTGTTTCACACTTGCTTTTTATTTTTTAAATTTGTTCGAAATAAAGTTCTGGAAAAAAAAAAGAACAGTGTCCGGGAGAGAAAGGAGGTGACATGTTCATAAGGTGAGCTCCCTCTTTCCACTCAGACCCATCAACTTTTCTGCAGCTTTGCACAACACAATATTTATTTCTTACCTAAAGACCACTAACTAATAATAATTCCTGACAATTCCCTACAACCTTTTATTCACATTCACTTTATTACACTGAACATTAAGTGGCAATTTCAACCCTCATCGAAGCCAAGAATGGGAAAATGCTGGATAAACTAATGTCATGGCAGGACCAAGATAACCTCACTATGGAATTGGCTAGGTAATACAGCCACTTGGTTAGCCCTACACTCTTTAAGAATCAGACCCCATCTGAAAAATGATTTAACTTGATGACTTTACAGATGCTACTTAAAAAATAATTCATATCGATAAAATAATTTGGTGACAATTATAGATTTGTTATACTATGATAGAGCATAAAAGTATGACATTGAATACATTCTTAACACCACATTTTTTCTTAGATTGCATTTCCCAATGATGTTTGCTCTACCTCCATTATATACTAATCAAAATGTCATATTCTACCTTCGAGTTGGTTAGGTTACCAGCTACATGATTCTTTTTTAAATTACAATGGGATTCATTTTATAAAGTGGATCAATGTATTTAAGATCTGTATGCGACTGTGCTTACTACCATAATCATAATTATGAAGGAAAGTCAACTTTGAATTGCTGTAGTTTTCAGCTTTTGAAATAACAGAGATGAAAGATTCAGCACAACTGTGAAGTATCACTCAATGATGTGAAAACAAAGTTTTCTTTTAGGGAAAAAGACACAAAGTACTGGAGTAACTCAGCGGATCAGGTAGCATCCCCAGAGAACATGAAGAAGTGACTTTCGGATCGGGACCTTTCTTCAGACTTTTCTTTTGGGAAGGTGTGGGGGGGGGGGGGGGAGAAACAACAGAGACAGGCACAATACCCCATCCCCTATACGACCAGTGTGGGACTTGCTATTAGCAGTGACTTCAAAGTTCCATCATAACTCTGATGCAATTGGTGAGATGTTGCCAGGCAATACAAATAGCAGCCATTCATTCCAGTTAGGATGCCAGCAAACGGCAGGATGGATATTGCAGCCCATGCTGTTAGACGTCACAACTGACACAATGAAGCACCTACTCTTGTCAGATTATAGGCACTCAACAAACCTTAACAACTCAACACACGGTAAGAGAACAAACAGAAAGCAGCACACTAACATAGATGCTATAGTCTGACACCGTGCAACATGAACAATTCCAACTGACTGCAACATAATCACCACCACTGCCACACACACACCAAACTATGACATGCTACAACCCATTGTTCAGAAAGGAAAATCATGGTTCACTACATCACCTCAAGTCATCTCCAATTACTTTATACCATTATAAATGTTCTGGAATTTTCATTTAGACATACATGACAAACTTCTAAAAAGCAGATGGATTTTCTAAGAACAATGAGATGTTCATTAATACGGGCAGTAGAGTGGTGCCGCAGTAAGTTGCTGCCTTACAGCGCCAGTGACTCGGGTTCAATGCTGACTGCGGGCGCTGCCTGTATGGAGTTTGTACGTTCTCCCTGTGACCCCGTGGGTTTTCACCGGGTGCTCTGGTTTCCTCCCATGCTCCAAAGACGCACATATTTGTAGGTTCATTATAGAGTCAAAGAGTGATACAGTGTGGAAACAGGCCCTTTGGCCGAAATTGCCCACACCGGCCAGCTACACTAGTCCCACCTGTCCTCGTTTGGTCCATATCCCTCCAAACTTGTCCTATCCATGTCTAACTGTTGGGATAGTCCCAGCCTCAACTACGTCCTCTGGCAGCTTGTTCCATACACCCACCACCCTCTGTGTGAAAAAGGTACCCCTCAGATTATTTTCCCCTTCACAATCCTATGTCCTCTGGTCCTCGATTCCCCAACTCTGTGCGAGAGACTCTCATGATTTTATACACCTCTATAAGATCTCCCCTCATCCTCCTTCGTTCCAAAGAATAGTCCCAGCCTACTAAAGCTTTGCCTATAGCTCAGACCCTCTAGTCCTGGCAATATCCTCGTAAATCTTCTCTGTACCCTTTCCAGCTTGACAACATCTTTCCTATAATATGGTGCCCAGAACTGAACACAATACTCTAAATGTGGCCTCACCAACATCTTATACAACTGCAACATGACCTCCCAACTTCTGTACTCAATACTCCGACTGATGAAGGACAATGTGCCAAAAGCCTTTTTGACCACCCTATCTACCTGCGACTCCATCTTCAAGGAACCATGCACCTGCACTCTTAAATCCCTCTGCCCCACAACACTCCCCGGAGGCCTACCATTCACTGCGTTTGTCCTGCCTATGTTAGACTTCACAAAATGCAGCACCTCACATTGCTTTGAATTAAATTCCATCAACCATTCCTCAGCCCACCTGGCCAATCGATCAGGATCCTGCTGCAATTTCTCACAACAATTTTTCACTATCTGCAAAACCACCCACTTTTGTAACATTAGCCAACTTGCAAATCTTGTCATATATGTTCTGATCCAAATCATTGATATAGATGACAAGCCGTAACAGGCCCAGCACCACTAGTCACAGGCCTCCAGTCACCCTCTGCTTCTTTCCATGAAGCCAATTTTCTATCCATTTAGCTATCTCTCCTTGAGATTCTGGCTTCTGTAAATTGATCCTAATGTGTAGGATAGTGCTAGTGTACGGGGTGGTCGCTAATCAGCACAGACACGGTGGACCGAAGGGCCTGTTTCCCACGTATCTCTAAAGTCTAAAGAGAAATGTTGATCATTGTATTTCCTAATTCTCTTCAAAATATTCCACTTGAATCAACAGAACAGGATACCTGTGCCAGTCCAGGTTGAGAAGTATCTTCGACCTAAAATACTAACTCCATTTCCCTTTCCACTGATGTTGCCTGACCTGCCGAATGTTCCCAGAAAAGTTGATAACGAGTTGCCAAGTGTGGAACCTGCAGGCTCAGGCACAGATTGCCATCACTGAACCACAATGATATTCCACATGGACTACATGTTACATTATAAATAGAGAGAGATTGCAGGCTGTGGCAGTGAGTGTAAGTGAACATTCAACAAAAGACAGATTTAGAACTCCGGCTCTAAGCTACTCTTTGACAATACTATGACCCTACACCATAAAAATATGTTGGAGATCCCTGGAATTTATTTGAATCTCTCACAAATTCTGCAATTTCTACCATGATGCGTTGAAAACTGGAGATTGCTACATTACAGCTCGTGAAACTCAGCGGGTGCAGCAGTATCTATGGAGCGAAGGAAATAGGCAACGTTTTGGGCCGAAACCCTTCTTCAGACTGACATCTTAATATGTTGCGATCAACTAAATGTTTACTTTTACACAACCCCTCATCTGCATTGTGCAAGAAAATTTGAAATCTGAGAGTGGTTAATATGCTTCATAAAACCAGCTTATCCATGCCTCCATCTGGTTTTGCAAAGGGCATACTGAGATAGCACCCACTGTGTGGTTCAACTGAATTACTCAGCATAACGGATTTTAGTTTAGTTTAAAGCAGGCCCTTTGGCCCACAGAGTCCACGCCGACCAGCGATCACCCGCACACTAGTTCTATTCTATACACTAGGGATAATTTACAGAAGCCAATTAACCTATAAATCTGCACATCTTTGGAATGTGTGAGGAAACCGGAGCGCCCGAAGAAAACCCACGGGGTCACAGGGAGAACATACAAAGTCTGTACAGAAACTACCCGTAGTCAGGATCGAACCTAGGCCTCTGACAATGTAAGGCAGCAACTCTACCTCTGAGCCACTGTGCCACCTCAATTTTTAAGTACAACTAGGGTTTTTATTTAGTTATTGGATTATGCAACATTCAGTACATCAAGTGCTGTCTACGAATAGAAATCACATCTATATTTCCATGTGGGTAAACTACACCACAAACTACCTTTCAAGTGAATCTTTGATCCTTATGAGCTAAGACTGACTCATTTTACTGATCCCATGAGTCAATGTTAACCCTTCTCACTGCATTCGAGAATCTGTATATATTATTTAACATTGAGTACCACTGGGTGGAGCCAGCAATGGCTGCCTCACCAACAGTCTGTCTGTCCTTTCCTTCTTTATGTTTTAATAGTATGTGTTAAATGTATGTTTTCAGTGTTCTTTAGCTTGTTTTATGTGGGGGGTGGGGGAAACTCTTTCTAATCTCTTAACTCGACGGAGATGCGATTTTTTTTCGTATCGTATCTCAGTCCGCACTGCAGCCTAACAACGAGGAGTTGGCGGCTTTCGCTGGAGACCGACTTCGAGAGCTCCACCGCGGGTGCCTACGGGACTTTAACATCGTGGAGCCCGCGATCCCTTTGCCAGGGATCAACCTCAGAGCTCCAACTGTGCGTGCGTGCGGACTTTATATCATGGAGCCCACGGTCTCTGGTCAGAGACTGCCTTCGGGAACTCCAAGCCACGGGAGTTTAGATCGCCCCGACGTGG
The DNA here is from genome assembly GCF_010909765.2 of Amblyraja radiata. NCBI lineage: Eukaryota > Metazoa > Chordata > Chondrichthyes > Rajiformes > Rajidae > Amblyraja > Amblyraja radiata. The sequence continues at coordinate 7,622,511 of NC_045993.1, read as the reverse complement.
GAGCTTCGACCGCCGGCAGTGGGAGCTGTGATCGCCCTGACGGATGGTTCGTCTGCCCCCACCGCTGGAGTATAAAGAGGAAAAAGACTGGATTTTTTTGCCTTCCATCACAGTGAGGAATGTGGGGAATCCGCTGTGGTGGATGTTTATGTTAACTTTTATGTAGTTGTGTGTCTTGTTGCTTTTTTTTTCATATGGCTGTATGGTAATTCGCATATCACGTACCTTAATTGGTACATGTGACAATAAAAGACCTTTGGAACCTTTGAACACTTTAATAAGGATGGCAAAGCCTGGAATGGTACAGAAGAGATTTATTGAAAAGCTACCAGGGATTTTGGATTTGGATATGTAGAGAAATTAGTGACTTTGGTTCTGTTCTTGTCTGGGAAGAGACGGTGAAGGGAATATTCAGGCGAAATATTCAAAAATTATCACTGATTTGGACAGATTAAATAAATGAATTTGATAGATTAAATAAAGACATCTTGTTTCCAGAAGGGTTGCGAACAAGAAGCCATAGATTCAAAGCAATTGGCAAAAGAACAATGGTTCACATAAGGAAACTTTGTTTTACACAGTAAATTGCAGTGATCTGGAACATATTTCCTCCACAAATAGTGGAATCAGATTCAATAGGAATGTGTAAAAGTGAAATAGTGATAAAACTATGGGAAGTGGGAATAAGTGGAGATTTTCCAGGAATAAAGAAGATTGCAAACATTGGTGAATACTGCCCAGTCCATCACGGGTACTGACTTCCCCACCATCGAAGGGATCAATTGGAGTCACTGCCTCAAAAAGGCAGCCGGCATCATCAGTGACCCACACTACTCTGGCCACTTACTCATTGCAGTCCCGCCACCAGGAAGAAGGTACAGCAGTCTGAAAACGGTAACATCCAGATTCAGGAGCAGCTTCTTCCCTACAACTATCATGTTATTAAACACTACAATCTCCAAATAGGCTCCAAACTATATAGACTTTATTTTTACCCTGTTATTATCTATTTATTGTTTATATATATTATAAAATATATTATATTTTTAATATATTATATTATATTATATTTGCACTTTTAACTTTTGCACTTTTTATAATGCATTTTTAACTGCTTTTATTTTCTTTTAATTCTTCTATTTTATTTCATTTTATTATTTCATTTTATTGTATGCCATGTTTTTATGTGAAGCACTTTGAGTCTGCCTCGTGTATGAAATGTGCTATATAAATAAAGTTGCCTTGCCTATATAATCCAATATAAATATCCATATATATATATAGGACTCTTTGTTGCTGTTTATTATGGTTTTACAACATAGTATGTTTACATGTTTGTTGTGCTGCTGCAAGTAACAATTTTATCATTCTGTTTCGGGACATATGACAATAAAACATCTTGACTTTTGATCAGATGGTGGCACAGTTGAGGGAGAAATGTTGGCCAGTACATCATATCAGTCTTCCTCTTCTTCATATGGTACCATGCGGTCTATTGTAATCAATTTAGCAAACAGAAAATTGTTTATTTAAGATTAAAAACTATGGAGATGGTGTGATAAGCTGTACAAAGGGAAGCAGTTGTTGGATGTATTCAGACATCTATCCTTGGCCTGACAATATTTTGCTGATTCATCAATGAACATTTCTCCGGTTAAAGTCAAGCGTGTGATTATTTACCGACAATTCTATTCACAACTTTTCTAATTCCAAAGAGCTTTCACTGATTTATATCAAGACATAGGTCAAACTTTCGAGGGATTAGAAAATTAAAATTGTTATTGTCAAAACTACCTTCACCATTTTCCATACTTGCAGAACACAAAGTTATTTTTGATGACAAAGCAAGCTGGGGCAATGTCTCCATTCACATAATGCATTGGCACAACAAAGCAACTTCTTTAGTGAAACATACTCTGGCACAGGAGAAAACAAGAATTTGTCTTGAATAAAGCAGAGCAGCTGGCCATATTGCAACACTCTATATTGTAGCCAGTGATGGAAATCTTTCTGAATAACCCAACACATGCCTTCCACAACTCCCAGGTCCACCCCTTTCCGCTTACCTCAAGAGACCGTTCTCTCCGCAACTCCCTGGTTAAATTGTCACTTCCCACCCAAACCATCACCTCCCCAGGTACTTTCCCCTGTAACACCTGCCCCTAAATCTCCTCCCTCGACTCCGTCCAAGGACCACACAATCTTTTCAGGTGAGGCAGCGGTTCACTTGCACCTGCTCCAACCTCATCTCCTGTATCCCCTGTTCCCGGTGTGGACTCCTATATATCGGTGAGATCAAGCGTAAGCTCGGCAATCATTTCGCTGAACACCTCCGCTCAGTCCGCCGAAACCTACCCAATCTCCCGATTGCTAAACACTTTAACTCCCCCTTCCATTCCCACTGACCTTTCTGTCCTGGGCCTCCTCCACTGTCAGAGTGAGGCCCAGCGCAAATTGGAGGAACATCACCTCATATTTCGCATGGGCAGCTTACAGCCCAGCGGTATGAATATTGACTTCTCTAACTTCAAGTAACCCTTGCTTTCCCTTTCTCTCCATCCCTCCCCCTTCCTAGTTCTCCGACCAGTCTGACTATCCCCCTGATTAAATTTCATCACTGTATGCTTTGTTGTCACCTTCTCCAAGTTAACAATGATCTATTCTACATTTTCCTTGATCAGCTCCTTTTTTTCAACACCTTGCCCTTCTTTATCCCTGTGTCTCTCTCTCTCCCCTGACTCTGTCTGCAGAAGGGTCTCAACCCAAAACATCGCCCATTCCTATCCAGAGATGCTGCCTGTCCCGCTGAGTTACTCCAGCATTTTATGTCTATCTTCGGTGTAAACCAGCATCTGCAGTTCTTTCCTACACAGATCTGCTTTTTAGACTTAAGCAGCAAATTAACAAAATCATGATAGAATTTTACATCTCCTGGCAAAGATGGAATAACAGAATCTGTCATAGTGTTCACAAGGGACAGATCAGATACAGGAAGTTTATAAATTAGAAAGTGATGCAAACATTTCACTGAAAAGTGATAGATTTATCCAGTTTTATCTGCTGCTAGTTTTATCTGCTGGTGAAGGTGTTCTGACAATGGTATTAACATTATAATTTCCAGTATTCAGGTTGTGGATTAAACAGAAGACAGATACAAAAAGCTGGAGCAACTCAGCGGGTCAGGCAACATCTCCGGAGGAATAGAATAGGTGACTTCTCAAGTCGAGACCCTTCTTCAGACTGAGAGTCCGGGGGAAGGGAAACAAGAGATATAAAAGGTACATAGCGTAGAGCTACACCCCCTCCACGATTCCTCCTGCTCTCAGGCTGAACATATCCACGATGGATGAAGAAAAGTTCCCCAGTTTAATATGTAGGGAGGAACTGCAGATGCTGGTTGAAACCGAAGATAGACACAAAATGCTGGAGTAACTCAGCGAGCCTGGCAGCATCTCTGGAGAAGTTTGAAGTCTCAAGGGTCTCGACCCAAAACATCACCCATTCCTTGTCTGAAGAAGGGTCTCGACCCGAAACGTCACCCATTCCTTCTCTCCAGAGATGCTGCCTGTCCCGCTGAGTTACTCCAGCATTTTGTGTCAATACCTAGTTTAGTGCCATCTTTCAACATAAGGTCCGCAGCCTCTGCATATCATAGCTCTTCAAGTGAGCATCCATGTGCCTATCATGAAGATTTCTCTCTCTACCACCATGTACATTGTCTTTCTTCCAATTCTGCCATCAATTAATCTAAGTCTTTGCCCTCTTGTTTTTGAACTCTATACAAAGGGAAATGAGTCCTCCCCTTTATCTGGGTTGCTCATAATAATATACACCTCAATTCAATCTCCCCTCAAGCTCTTCTGTTCCAGGCTAACCAAGCTTTCCTCAGTTATATCTTGCCAGTCCCGGTAAAATTCTTATTAATCTTCTCTGCATTCTCTTTGGTACAATTACACTGATGCTGACCAGAGCTGCCCATTGTATACAAAATCCCCCAAACTTCAGAGTCTGAAATACAAACTGTAAGTGCTGGAAATACTCAGAAAGTCCGACAGCACCCGAGAGGCAAGAAAGATGATCAACAGTTCAGGTTTATAACACTTTATCAGAATTCAAGTTATGGTCTAACTAGTGTTGCCTATAATTTTACCCTAACATTCTTGCTTTTACATTTTGTATCTAGACTAATAAAGGAATGCATCTTGTATATTTTTCTAACCACACCATCATCTATTCTGCTATTTTTATGAATTTGTGGATATACATCCAAAGGTTCCTCTTATCCTCCACATGTCTCAGTATCCTCCAGTGTACTGTATACTCACATTTCCCTAGATGGAATTCCAAATGTAACTTTTCTGCCCAACTGACAAGTTCATTGATATCCTTTTACATCTTTTCTGCTCAATATCAACCATGAACAACTGTTTTTGTATTATCTACAAATGTCTTTGTCATGTCCAAAACATTTATCCAAATTATTAAAATGTATTACGAACAGCACAGTACTGAATACTTAGACTTGTAGAATCCTAATGAAATCAGTGTCACAAATATAGCAATTACTTGGAACGAGCGACTGAATCCATTTTTCCAAACCTCCTGATCAGCCTACCATTTGGACCTCATCAAAGCTGCATTGTAGACTACGTCAAACACACTAGCCTCATTTACCCTCCTTGTTATCTCATCAAAATAGACCCTATTATCCATTTGCTCTTGAAACATTTTGAATTTTAGGTCATAAGGTCATAAGTGATAGGAGCAGAATTAGGCCATCTGGTCCATCAAGTCTACTCCGCCATTCAATCATGGCTGATCTAGCTATCCATCCTAATCTCATTCTCCTGCCTTCTCCCCATAACCCCCGACACCCGTACTAATCAAGAATTTTCTTTGATTTTACTTGTAAGCAGGGACACAAAGGTTACCAGTGCTGGAATCTGATAAATAAGGAAGGGCACATTAGGGGGGGGGGGGGGAGATTAATGGCAGATAAAACTAGAACCAGATTTGGGAGGACGGTGAGCCTGTGGATGAAATATGCGTGTGCAGCAAGTGCATGGAAACACAAGAGCGGGGAGATTTAAAAAAGTGTGATGGGTGGCCTGATGGGAGGGTAGTATGGGAAAGGGGACAAAAGTGGGAAAAATAGACAGGTGGGGAATGTTACCCAAAACTGGAAAATTCAATGTTGATACCTTTGGAATGTAAACTAGCCAAGTGGAATATGACATGTTGTTCCTCTAGTTAGTTTGCAATGGGTCTCACCTTGGCAGTGGAGAAGGCTATGGAGGGATATGCAACTGGGAGCTTGGGATAACAATCGCAGATGCAACACAGGTGCAAGTCCAAGAAGCAACCATTCATCAGCACTCTGTTTCAGTTCCTTTGCCGTTGCTCCTTAAGCCCCAAAGGTTCCATTATAGTTATCACCAAAGTATCTTGATGAATCTGACTAGACATGCACCATTATCAATGAATCTAATTAGATGCAGCATCGTCAAAGAATCAGCTTGGAACACCTCTCAATTATGAAACATGTAAGACCTTTATACCAATGAATCTGATTAGACAAGCAGCAATGAATCAGACTTGACATATACTCTCATCAGAGTCTGATCTGACACATGTTCTCAACAATGAGTCTGATTTCACACACGTAATCATTAATGAATCTGATTTACCCAATACCCTCATCAACTAATCTCACTCAACACACATCCTCGTCAATTAGATATGCACATTTATCAATTAATATTGTCCAGCATACTCCATCAATTAATCTGATTTGACATGCATCATTATTTAGAAATCCATCCATGATCAATTAATTTAATTTGACAACAATCTATCTATCATTAATCTATCTGCTTGTTCTGGCACCACCAAAAACATATCCACTTAGACAGAAACTGTCGATAATAATTCTAATTACATGTGTAATTTCAAAAATAAATGTGATTAATTAGGCACCAACAACAACAAACGTGCTAAGATAGGAAACATCAACAATGAACCTGGTCTCCCACACACAGACCACAATGAACCTGGTCGCACAAACACCAATTAACCTGGTCACACAGCATCTCTGGATAGAAGGAATGGCTATTCCTTCTCTACAGAGATGCTGCCTGTCCCGCTGAGTTACTCCAGCATTTTGTGTCTATCTTCGGTGTATACCAGCATCTGCAGTTCCTTCCTAGACAAACCACACAGACAGTTAACAATGAACCTGGTCACACAGACACAGCCAACAATGAACCTGGCCACACTAGCACAGACTACAATGAACCTGGTCATACAGGCACAGACTACAATGAACCTGGTCACACAGGCACAGACCACAATGAACCTGGTGACACAGACAGCAGTGAACCTGGTCACACAGACAGCAGTGAACCTGGTCACACAGACACAGACAGCAATGAAAATGATCACACAGGCACGGACAACAAGGAACTGACCACATAGACACAGACAACAATTAAATCAGTCACACATTGTGCATAGCTTCCTGCCGGACATCACTTGTTATATCATGCCAACTTAAAGATGATCCATTTATGCCTACTCTTGTTTCTCTTTTAGCCAGCAAATCTTCAAGCCAATATGTTATCCATGCCAATATGTTACTACCTACACCATTATTTTCAACATAATCTTTGACGTGGTACTATTTGAAATGCCTTCTGGAAATCTAAAGTCCCTCCCCCCCAACCATATTACTGTTCCATTTTGTGATATTCTATAACATGATGTGTCATCTACTCATATGTTGAGAAACGCAAGTTGAAAACAAAGTTTTCACATAAATTCTCAATTTTTTGGTAGATATTTGTGAATTCTGCAAGGGAGCAAGGCATCTGACTAGCCACAGCATCGGGTTGGCCTGTACATCCACTATTCTGATCAAGTACATTGAACCATCTCCAGAGTATGATTACATACACAGTGATGTCTCGGGAATCTGAATTTAATGAAAGATAATATTATCTTCAAAATCTGATTAAATAGGAGCACCATTTTACAATTTTGATTGAATCATCCCAGGAATCTAATTATATACATCACACAATCTGATTAATTCTTCAGCACTATCCTTGGAATCTGATCAAATATCCACCATCTTCTCTCGAACTTTCTTCAATATGGAGCAAGATCACAAAAATCCTGATGCTGTATCCATCTATCTCTCAAAAGACAGAACAAATACATCCCACTCACTTTAGAGTTTAATTGATTAACAGAAGCATCGTAAGGATTTGACTACATGCACAGCATCTCCAGAAGCCAGTCCACAACACCTTCTCTAGAATGCAATTAGTCCCTGTAAACCGGTTAAAGTTCATCACCTTGCATGGAAGGTAATTAAACAAATATCGTCTGTGAATTAATTACACAGCACCATAAAGCAACGTGTTTAAATACACAGCAGTATTTCTGGCATTTGATCGTCTTCTTTCACTGCAAGATATGCTACAGAACCTCAGTCTGAAGAAGGGTCTCGACCCAAAATGGCACCCATTCCTTCTCTCCAGAGATGCTGCCTGTCCCACTGAGTTACTACAGCATTTTGTATCTATCTTCGATTTAAACCAGCATCTGCAGTTCTTTCCTACACATATGCAGCACACATGTATGTCCAGACAGTAAATCCAAGCAACTGCTTCCAAAAATGCCAAGTGGAGAAAACAGATTTTAAGGTTGAGATATCGTGTTCCTTGTTTTAACGTCACTTAATCAGCAACAAGTTTTAGATCAGCAAGTGCTTTCCATCTGTGGAGAATGCGGCAAATTGCCCATAGTCTGGATGAGACCAAGTGAGGAGCTCAGCAGACTTTATCCACTGAGTTTTCCAAGTTTGTTTTTTGCTCAAGATTCCAGCATCTGCAGTCTCATGTGGCTCAATTGAAGAGGGTTGCAGCCAGTGATTCATACTGAAAGATCAATGGTGAAATATTAATGATTGTACTGGATGTGCACCACAGATCCTTCCATATGGACACTTGGTTTTTGCTCACAATAAGGAGGTCAGCAGCATTTTTCCAAAATATAATATGTGCGATTTACAGTACATCTGTTGTGGATTTCCAAGCCTTTGAAAGTGGGGATGTTTATCCTATCTTGTAAGTTATGCTAGGTAAGTAAATAAGTAGGGCTATGTTGTCCAGAACTGGCAGCTACTCTGTTGGTGTGGACATGCTGGCATTTAATTACATTTCTAAGGTAGTTATGCATAACATAAGATTGTACAATAGTACACAACACTGCCTCTAGAATTAGATCAGCCACACAGCAATGAAAGGTTAGAATCGGAAGAAAAAACAGAAAGGAAAGGAGGTACACAAAAATGCTGGAGAAACTCAGCGGGTGCAGCAGCATCTATGGAGCGAAGGAAATAGGCAACGTTTTGGGCCCAAACGTTGCCTATTTCCTTCGCTCCATAGATGCTGCTGCAACCGCTGAGTTTCTCCAGCATTTATATGTACCTTCGATTTTCCAGCATCTGCAGTTCCTTCTTAAACAGAAAGGAAAGGAGATTAGGAGTTGGGGTGTGGCCACAGGGGGAAGATGGCAGCCCTACCGGCGGTCTGTTGTCTTTTCATTGCTTTTGTTATTTTTTAGTCTGGTAGAAGTTCATTTTAATGTTCTTCTGGTATGTTTTATGTGGGGGGGGGAGGGGTTTGGGGGAAACTTTTTTCAAGTTCTTACCTTCCCGGAGATGTGATTAATTTTCGGATCACATTCTCCGGGCTCTGCGGCCTACCAACGCTAGAGCTGGAAGCCTCCTCGGACTGTCGTGAGCCCCACCGCGGGGCGTGGACTTACATCGGAGTGGATCCCTTGCCTGGGATCGTTCCCACCGTGACTACCGCAAACTTTATCACCAAGGGCTCGCAGTCTCGGGGTGAGGCTGGTCGGGAGCTCCAATGCTGCGGAAGGCTCGTCCTGCCCCGACGAGAGGTTTGTTTGCCCGGCGCGGGGGAGCTGACATCCCCCCGATGCGGGAGTGGAGTGCCTTGATGCGGAAGGCCCGAACACCGGCTACGGGAATCAAGATCGTCCCGTCAACAGGGGCTCGAGGCCCACGACCCCGGAAGAGCAAGGGAAAGGACTTGAACTATATTTCGCCTTCCACCACAGTGAGGAGTGTGTAGGAGTCACTGTGGTGGATGTTCAATGTTAAAAGGTGTTTTGATTGTTTTGTCTCCAAGATGGCTGCTGGAAGGGAGAGTGAACGCTGGCGCGTTTAGCTGCCGCTGCTCTCTCTTTGAATTGTGTGTTGTTGATGTCCCTACTTTTTTTTTTGTTATTTGGTTTATTCTGCTTATATGTTTTGTAATCTGCTTATTAAATTTTGTAAGGCGTCCTTGAGAGTCTTTGAAAGGCGCCCATAAGTATAATGTTAATAATAATAATAATAATAATAAATAATTAGAATCAATCCATCAAACCAAAAGATGGGAGTTAATGTGCTAAGGTGGTAAATGTACAACAGCATGTCTGAAACTTGATTCATTACGTGACATTGGTGCTGGAATCAAATCAAATAACAACTCTGTTCTAGATTCTGATTAAACAGTGCACCATTTCCAGAATCACATCAAATAATATTATCTTTGGAAAGGCACAGTATCTTCTCAGGAATCTAATTAGACAACAGCGCTGTTTCCAGAGTCGAATTAGATGTAGAGAATTGTTCTAAAATCCTGTAAAAAAAAACTGTTGCCATAAACAGATAGAGCATTAGCACTGTTTCCAAAATCATATCAAACACACAGCAGAATCTTTGGAAATACATGGAACCATCTCAAGAATCTGATTTAAATAACACGTAAAGTTGGTTTGATAATAGGAGACAGAGGGTGATGGAGCAAAGTTGGTTTTGCCATTGGAAGCCTGTGACTAGTGGAGCACCACAGTGATCGTTAATGGATATTAATGCTGGCAACATGATTCACTAGTTTGCAAATGACATGAAAATCGGAGGTTTAAGAAGGAACTGCAGATGCTGGAAAAATCGAAGGTAGACAAAAATGCTGGAGAAACTCAGCAGGTGAGGCAGCATCTATGGAGCAAAGGAATAGGCGACGTTTCGGGTCGAGACCCTTCTTCTGAAAATTGGAGGTTTATTGTTTGTGACGGGGATACTTTAAGGCTAAAGAACAATAATGACCAACTAATAAAAAGGTCAGATATGTCCTGATAAGTATGAGGAGATACATAAGAACAGTATATACACCATGAATTGTAGGATCCTGGGGAGTTTTGAGGAACAAAGTGGCCTTTATGCACAGGTAAACACATCCCTAAAATTGGTGAAGAAGGCATTTGGGATGCTTGCCTTCCTTATTACCCACGGCATAGAATGCACGAGCATGTAGGTGCTAGTCAGGCCACAGCAGGAGTATTATGTGCAGTTTTGGTCGCCAGACTATACAGAATGTGATTCCTCTGGAGAAGGTGCAGAAGATTTACCAGTTTAGAACACTTCAGTTATGAAAATTAGTTTGTTTGGATTGGTTTTCCTTTGAGCAGAGAAGACGGAAGTGGGACCTGATGCAAATATACAAAATTATGATAGGGTGGACAATAGAAATTATAGTAAAGGGTAAACAGCAACAACAACAACCACATCGGATAGGTTTGAGGTTCGGAGTTAGAGGGGATCTGAGTATGTGTTTATTTTACCTACAGGGCAATTGCACTCTGGATGCACTACCTGAAAAAGTGGCGCAGACAAGTACTTTCATAAGATTTAAGAACTGGACAAGCACCAGAATCGGCACTATAATGATCAAAGGGATCTATAGACACTTGATGGTCAGCATGGAATGGTGGCCTAAGGTCCTGTATCCGTGCTGTACAACTCTCTAGAATTTGGTTAAATATATGACACTGTTCTAAAATTCAGTTAAAAGCACTGTCATAAGAAACTGTTTAAATACAAAGCACTACTTCCAAATATCATTAGATGTATGGCATCATTTTTATAACTAAATACATATAAACAATGTAATATTCAATTAAAAACACAACACCATCTCTAGATTCTGATTAAATAAAAATACATCCTTGGAATTTATCATGTATCTATACACCGTAAATTGATCGATTGTAATCATGTATTGTCTTTCTGCTGGCTGGTTGGAACACTACTAAAGCTTTTCACTGTACCTCGGTACACGTGACACTAAACTAAACTGAACGGACTGACTGACTGACAAATGCGCTGTTCTGAAATCTTTTGCCAGAATTAAATGAAACACAGAATGTCATTCTACACATAGCACCATCTATATAATCCATTTCAATACAACACAATGTTTCTGGAATCTAAGTAAATTCAAAACACTGACTCTGCAACCTCTATTGAAGGGACTGCAATCTCTCCAATGTATTTTTAAATATTCAGCAGCTTCTCCAAAGTCTAATTAAATACACAGAACTATTTCTAGATTCCGATCAAATTGCTAACATCTTCGCTAACAATTATTAAATACGCAGCGCTACATCTGGAACCAGATCAAGTAGGTCAAGATCCTAGAGTCTAGATTGGCAAACTCCACAGTCAGCAAGTAGGCATGCTATGAGCTGGGATGCCTGCTTCTGCGAGAGTAGTCCACACATCTGGGGGCCTTGTATATGCTAGTGCTGCACTGTTCTATGCACACAGCAGGATCTCTACAACTGATCGTGTACGCAATATTATTGCTAGAATTTAACTAAATACAAGAGGGCGGCACAGTGGCGCAGCGGTAAAGTTGCTGCCTTAAAGGGCCAGAGACCCAGGTTCGATCCTGACTACGGGTGCTGTCTGTACGGAGTTTGTACGTTCTCCCTGCGACCGCACAGGTTTTCTCCAGGTGCTCTGGTTTCCTCCCACACTCCAAAGACGTACGGGTTTATAGGTTAATTTGGCTTTGGTTGTAAATTATCCCTAGTATGTAGTGCTGGTGTACGGGGATTGCTGGTCGGCACGGACTTGGTGGGCTGAAGGGCTGAATCTCTAAACTACACTAAACTAAACCTTGTAAATACACAGAAACATATCTGGAATTCAATTACATACATGATTGTCTCAAACTAATTAAATACACATTTCCAGATTCTGATTAAATGCACAACAGCTTCATTAGAAACTGAAAAAATACACATCTTAAAATTAAATTCACAGTTCCTTTCTACAAAATGTCTAAAATAACATACTCTCCCTGATAAAATATTTGGATACCCTGGAATGTGACTAAGTAAATTGTGCTCTCTAAATTCTCTTTAAATATGCAGTGCTCTCTCCAGAATCCTATTAAATGCACAGTTGTCTTAGCTAACAAGCTAAAAGTGCAGCATTACCTCCACATTAAGATTATATAGATGCCACCATTTCCACATTTATATCAAATGTGCAGTACTATTTCATAATAAATAAAAATGCAGCAATCTCTAGGTTGCTTATCAGATACAGAGGGTCATAATTGCTATCTCATAAAATATGGTTTGCTTTAATACTGCCTGACCCACTAAGTTCCTCCAGCACTTTGTGTTTTGCTCAAGCTTTCTCTAAAACCCATTTATAATCAGAAGAACATCTCCAGACTCTTATCAAATATAAAAAACTGACTCTGGAATTGGACCAAATGTAGAACAGAGTCTAGACTCTGAACAAATACTCTGCACTCGCTCTAATCTAATTGAATACACATAGACATCTCTAGAATGTGATGAATGCACAGTAACGTCCTGGAATTCTAATATACTGCATGCACAGAATTTAAGTAACTCAGAGCTTTCCTACTTTTCCTGTTTATGTCTATGCAGCTGATATCCTGGTACTTGCCTGTCCTTCCACCATTTGGCCATTATTCCCTTTTATATCAATATTAATTAAACATGTGACATGACAGAACTGAATCCAGTCCTGTTCTCACCTGATGTCTTCTGTCAGGCTCTACAGTAACTCTGGCCTCCTGTACAATATAAAATATTGAAAAGGAAAATTATAAGCAGCAGCATGTTTATTCAGTAGGCTTCAGTAGTGCAATCACTATTCCTAGTCTAAGCAGCTGCTTCACCCCTTGCGGGGGACGCTTGGCTCCATGCTTTGAAAAGATACACGTCCATTTCAAAGCTAATCTGTCACGACTGTGATGCACCAACAATGCTACATCAATTGATTCTGTCAACAATACTCATGTTAGAAGTCACATTAAATCGCATGATTAATCACAGATCAATCTCTCTTTAGTTAACGCAGCAGGGCAATGATAGTCCCCGTGTCTACACAGCACCGAAAGAAACTTTACTGAAAACAAACGCATCCACAGGACTTCTGTCTTATCTGCCAGTTCCTACAACAAAGACTTGAAGGCTGGAATAGAAAAGGAAAACAAGGCCTCACCACCGCCAGATGCCCCTCCTCTTCCCCACCCACCACCACTCCTAGAACAAAGCCTCACACAAACACACTAATCAGCTTAGTCTCAATCAAAATCCTCCATTTTTCCACTTTCAAAGCACTGTTCAAGTAACCAAACATGTTAAGGGGGGAGGGGAAGGGGATTAAATAATTAGAGACTAAACTACAAACTTGCGTAAAACTTTGCTGCTCCTGAATTTTTGTTTATTTGTTCCTGAGGGCTTGTAATTTCTCTCACAGTGAAAAACAGAGAAGCCTTCATAAACCACAACACAAGTAAGTAACCTTTACTTCTATCTGCTCCTACATTGTTTTTTATTGCTTCTATCGGTCCTGTTATCTATTTTTTATCCTCACCCTACATCACAACCAGTATTAAATTCACTGGAAGTCAATATGCATTAATTTCACTAAAATGTGCAGATTCTACAAGTAAAGTGACTGAGGTGATGTCAATTTTATTCTCACTTTTAGCTTGATTAATCAAACAAGAGAGCATTCAAAGTAGGAGTTTGCTATACCAAACTGATTCACTGTAAAAGACATCGCTAAATTTCACACAGCATTTTCTGTCAAACACGGTGCACCACTTGTCTTCATACCTCCCCTTATTAATCTGTACATAATAACTCACCCTTACAGGGACAGAGTCCCCCTAGTCCTTACCTTTCACCCCATCAGCCGTCACATACAACACATAATCCTCAGACATTTTCACCACCTCCAACGGGATCCCACCACGAGCCACATCTTCCCATCTCCACCCCTTTCCGCCTTCCGCAGAAACCGATCCCTCCGCAATTCCCTGGTTAACTCATCCCTTCCCACCCAAATCACACCCTCCCCAGGTACCTTCCCCTGCAATCGCAGGAGATGCAACACCTGTCCCTATACCTCCTCCCTCGACCCTGTCCAGGGACCCCGACAGTCCTTTCAGGTTAGGCAGAGGTTCACTTCAACCTCCTCCAACCTCATCTACTGTATTCATTGTTTAAGATGCGGATTCTTATACATCGGCGAGACCAAGCGTAGACTGGGCAATCATTTCACTGAACACCTTCGCTCAGTCCGCCTGAACCTACCTGATCTCCTGGTTGCCAAACACTTTAATTCCCCTTCCCATTCCCACACTGGCCTTTCTGTCCTAGGCCTCCTCCATTGTCAGAGTGAGGCTAAACGCAAATTGGAGGAACAGCATCTCATATTTCACTTGGGCAGCTTACAACCCAGTGGTATTAATGTTGATTTCTCTCACTTCAAGTAACCCCTACACTTCCGCTCTCTCTATCCCTCCCCCACCCAAGTCAGACCAGGTTCCCGTTCTCACATAGCAAACAGCTAACAATGGCATGTTTCCTTTATCATCGTTACTTTTTTGCATATCTTTCATTCATTTGTTTTATATCATTCTACATCACCGTCTATATGTCTCGTTTCCTTTTCCCCAAACTAGTCTGAAGAAGGGTCTCGACCCAAAACGTCACCCATTCCTTGCATCAGGCGGAGCATAGAGCCAAGGCATGTGGGCACCAAGTATCACTACCTGCTGAGGTTCTACCTGTCCCCGGTGTTGCGAAGGATGGGCCTGGCGCAGATGCCACGCAATGTGCCAGTCAGCTGGACATTGCCGCACCATCTGTCGCTTGTGGTAAGGTTCTTCCGGACCAACACCTTTGACCACAAGTCCATCGGGCAGTGATCAGCACGGAATGTCCTGCAGGCACTGCAGGGAAAGGACTCCATGGATCCTGTGGCGTGGTTCCCAGAGCAGACTGCCCTGGGAAAATGGCAAAATGCCTCATCGCCAGAACTCACCAACAAGCACCAAGACCTGGCTTGGCTGGTGGTGAGGGGAGCCCCCCCAGTCAGATCCTTCCTGCACCGTCGAAGCCTCACTACCAGCGCATGCTGCCCTCGGGACGGCTGCTATGGAGAGGAGACGGTTGCCCACCTCTTTGCAGAGTGTGGATTTGCAAAGCGAGTCTGGAAAGGTTTGCAAGGGTCCCTGTCACGATTTATTCCGAACAGCTCCGTCACAGAGGACTCTGCGATTTACGGACTTTTCCCCGGGACGCATTCAGAGACTTTCATCGAGTGCTGCTGGAGGGTCATCAACTCGGTGAAAGACGCTCTTTGGTCTGCCCGAGCATTGTTGACCTCCCAGCAGAGCGAGATGTCCATCCGGGAATGTCACCGATTGGCCCGCTAAAGACTGCAGGAGTACGTGCTGAGGGACGCACTGAAGCTCGGTGCAGGCAACGCCAAGACTCTGTGGGGGAGGACCACAGTCTAAGGTCCTTCCGCTGCTGGACATGGGGGGCACGGTGTGGTGGAGATGCCCCTCAAAAATAAGGGAAGGGATTCCACGTCAGTGGGCCACATGGGTGGCAAGGGTGGGGATATATTTGTGTAATTTGTGTAAACTGTATTGAATGTTTGTATAACCTCTGAGAATGTCGGATGAATTTTTTGCACAGTTCCTGTGTTGTATATTATTACTTGAATAAAGTCTATTTTGAAAATTTAAAAATCCTTCTCTCCAGAGATGCTGCCTGTCCCACTGAGTTACTCCAGCATTTTGTGTCTATCTTCACCCCTATGCTCTCAGTTATATGCAATTCCAATATACAGATACCTCTCTTCTAACCCAATTATACATTTACCACAATTATGTTCTTACCTACTACCAAGTAAATAATATTCCAAAATAATCCCAAAATAAACCAGTATCTAGTTCACATTTAATATTTAGTTCACATTTTGATTCACTCACGCTGTTTACACCAAAAGCCATTTGAGACCAAAATGAGGAGAAATGTCATCACTCAAAGGATGTTGAATCCTTGAATTTCTTTACCCTGGAGGACTGACAACATTAGCCTCTGATTGTGTTCAACACCGGGATCAATAAATTTGTAGATGCTCATGAAATCAAGCAATATGTGGATAGGATAGGAAAATAGTTTTTGATATAGGAGTTTCACCATGACCTTGTTGAATGGCAGAGCAGGCTCAGGAGACTAAGTTGCCTGCTGCTGCTCTGATTTTGTTTCCCCTTGTGGCAGTTTGAATTACACATTTATCCAAGTGCTTCTCCATTCTAAAATGCAAACATCAGACACATCCTGGACAACATCAACATGGAGAAGGGTCTGAACAAGGGTCTCGATCCGAAACGTCCCCCATTCCTTCTCTCCAGCGATGCTGCCTGTCCCGCTGAGTTACTCCAGCATTTTATGTTTATCTTCAATTTAAACCAGCATACACAGTTCTTTCCCACACATCAACATGGAATTTCAATTCAAACAAATGTAAAGGAAATTTTCAAGATCAAATTCATCAGATAGCTGCCCTTGCATTTTCAGATGGACCTGAACGGCTTTGTATCCATGCAATGAGTAAATGAGTAAGAAAGAACTGCAGATGCTGGTTTAAATCGAAGGTAGACACAAAATGCTGGAGTAGCTCAGCGGGTGAGGCAGCATCTCTGGAGAGAATGAATGGGTGATGTTTCGGGTCGAGACCCGAAACGTCCCCCATTTCTTCTCTCCAGAGATGCTGCCTCACCCGCTGAGTTACTCCAGTATTTTGTGTCTACCAATGAGTAAATGAGCAAGCCGGGATCATTATTGGCTTCCCATTAAAAAAAGCGAGTCACGGCGTAACATGCAAGCTGCTGGCTTACAAAAAGTATCGTTTTTACATATGCAGCTCCTTATTTCTACTCTATGCAAGCGTATCGCTTCCGTTCCTCAATACCATGCAGTATTATTCATGTTCCACAAAGGGTGATGATCATACCATTAAAACCATTGAAAATGGAAAAAATGCAGATGTTGGAAGGTAGAAAGCATTGTGAACATTCAGCAAGTCAGCCAGCATCCGTGGAGAGAGAAACTAAGTTAACATCTTGGGCCTGACAAGTTATGTTCTCTTATCATAAATGTTGCCCGACCTGCTGATTCCAGCATTTTCTGCTTTCATAACGAAAAACATTGCTGGTTTATTTACAGAAAATCAGGTGGTCGAGAAGGATGAGGCTCGCTGGTCACTGCCACCACCAGCCAGAAATGGCCAGCAAACAAGGTTGTGCCGTGGGAACCCACCCATGGAAGACGTGGCCCAGGGCGGCCGACCAAGACGATGCTGAAGACGTCGATGGAAGACGCATGTGTAGAGACAAAAGAGGAGCTTGCTAGCTGCATGGAGGACAGAGATGTGTGGTGCGTCTGTCACCGTGCCCGTCGGAAACCAGCACCACTACATCACTAATGGTTTCAACGATGATCTTGATGAGGATTGTTTACAGTTAGATTTCCATGACAATGGACTAAAGTGATGAAAGAGGTAACAGAGGCAAAGATATTAAGCTACAAGCTGAAGGGAGCACAGCTTTGGCAGAGCTGGGGGAGGGGAGGGTAGGGGCTGCAGAGGGAATGGGGAATGACACTCATGCCATCAGTGGCAGGGAGTGCTTGCACGTCAGGGAACAACAATAAAGGGCACACCAGATAAGAGGAGCATCAAGAACTGGGTCACTGTAGATGGAGCTGCAGAGACAATAGCTAGCAGGATTAAAGTGACACAAGGCCTCCTTAAATATGTTGCGTGACAAGTGATGCAGAAGAACGGGACAAAGGGGATTACAGAGCCTGGGTTAGCAGGACTGCAGAGGTACCCAGGTGATAGGGGCTGCAGAAATTATGAATAACACGTAGAATCTAATGACCTAACTTGAGCATAATGGGATATGGCTATTATGTGTCGAGTTAAGGGGATGTATATATAGAAAAATAGAATTCAGCAGGCTTGAATCAAATCACTTTAAGAAGGAACTGCAGATGCTGGAAAATCGAAAGTAGACTAAAATGCTTCAGAAACTCAGCGGGTGAGGCAGCATCTATGGAGCGAAGGAAATAGGCAACGTTTCGGTATGAAGAAGCGTTTCGGCCCGAAACGTTGCCTATTTCCTTCGCTGCATAGATGCTGCCTCATCCGCTGAGTTTCACTAGCATTTTTGTCTACCTTGAATCAAATCAGATTGGGCCTGCTGTGGGATATGCTGAACTGAATGCTTCGCAAGGAGCTGTGAAATTTCAGGTATAGAGGAAGTGGTATTGATTTCTCAATCTATGCCCTCCAGAACATCTTATGTATGTTTATGCACCTCACCCCTTCCTCCAATTTCTAATTTGTTTAACAGAGCCAGTGTTGCCAAGCTGGAAATGAGAGTGTAAAACCAGGAATAGTCCACTTATTGTCAAGCAGTTTGCGGAGTTCAGAATTAACTGTTTAAAGCAGCATAAGAAGTATAAGAAGTGATAATGAAACACCAAATTTTTGAATTTAAAAATGGTCAGTGCCTAACATGAACTTGCAAAAATTTGATAGCATTTGAAAGAGATTCTTAAAATAATTTTTTGTCAGTGATAAACTTAATATTTCAAAATATTGGGCAATCGGACAAAAACACTAGAAGATTGCGCGTATAGGTGTGTGTTAGACTGTGTGTTAAACAATTTCCTCTTTAAAAAACTATTAGGCAAAAATATAGGATTTGTATGAGATGGCATGTAAACAGGCAGTAGATTCCATATCGTTTCTTTTAGGATGATAGTGAACTAATGATTTAGTTTATAGTGTACAGCCTGGATACCTGATTTTAGTGCGTGAATGAATGCATCAGGTTTGGATGACGTTTAATATTTTTTTAAATGAGAATCTGGGCTTAGGTTAGGGTCAGACTGGCTGGCAACAGGCTGGTAGCTATAAGGGTAACAGATGTTACTGATACATGGAACTCCAATGGTGCAAAAGACAGCACTTGCAGTACACAGGCTCTGGCTGCACATGAAGATACTGGCTGATGGTGGCTGCTCAGACAATGAATAAAAAGGCTGAACCTTGCACCAGCAACACTGGTTATCATGAACAAAGAAAGGTGAGATGTTGGCCACAAGCAACTCCAAAGCAAATAAATGATAGTCTTGCTGTCACACTGGCTAACAAGAGTCTTCAATTACACTGGCAGGCTAAAGCTGCAGAGCTACAAGTTGGCAGGAGTGCTATCATATTGTGTAAAGCATGGAGTACTGAGACATTACAGATAAACTGGCATCACAGGGAGATGGGTGCACAGAGTTTAGTGCAATGGGGGAACTGTATAAAATGGACTGCAGAACACGAGAATCATGGGCTACACAAGCGCTAGAGACAGTGGCAATTGGGGCCTCCAGAATGCAATATTGCAGGCACCATTAAAACAGCTTTCACTTAGGAATTCAGCTAATTCAACCATATGTAAGCTACATTAGTTAAGCAGACCAGGAACTAATTAGGTGCAGCAATGAACGATGTAGTATGAAAGAGAAGGAAGACAAAAGTGCTGGAGAAACTCAGCAGGTGCGGCAGCATCTATGGAGCGAAGGAAATAGACATCGTTTCGGGCCAAAACCCTTCTTCAGACTGATGTAGGGTGGGGGGGGGGAAGAAGAAAGTAGAAAGGAAGAGGAGGAGCCAGAGGGCTGAGGGAGAGCTGAGAAGGGGAGGAGACAGCAAGGGCTACCAGAAATTGGAGAAGTCAATGTTCATGCCGCTAGGGTGCAAATTGCCCAAGCGAAATATGAGGCGCTGCTCCTCCAATTTCACTCTGGCCATGGAGGAGGCCCAGGACAGAAAGGTCCAATTCGGAATGGGAGGGGGAGTTGAAGTGCTGAGCCACCGGGAGATCAGGTTGGTTAAAGCGGACCAAGCGGAGGTGTTCGGCGAAACGATCGCCAAGCCTACGCTTGGTCTCACCGATGTAGATCAGTTGACATCTAGAGCAGCGAATGCAATAGATGAGGTTGGAGGAGGTGCAGGTGAACCTCTGTCGCACCTGGAACGACTGCTTGGGTCCTTGAATGGAGTCGAGGGGGGAGGTAAAGCAACAAGTGAAGGAAGCTAGTACAATGGTCACACAGGTACACTGGAAAAATGATGAGGTATGAACAAACAAAAGGGCTATAGACGGTAGCTTCAAACAATGGTCATGAATAACATCTAATATATGAGAGTCAAAGACCAGGAATGATTTTAAGGTTAAAAATAGATAAATAGACATGCAAAAAGGCCTGTGTAATGAAAAAACAGAATAGACACCAGATTAATTATACATGATGTGAGGGATGTGAAAAAGGAGGGAGATACATGTCTTACAATTCAGACTCAAATTCACAATAGACTAAGATTGACAACAATGGGTATGACCCGAATACATGAGTGAGTGGACAAAGAACTAAATGTGATATATGTTGCAGGGGTCTTGGTTTGGTTCAATAACTTGAAATTAAGACCAAAATGCGAGAGATCCCACATTTGGAACTCAGTGTCAGTAACAGGAAATATTGGGACAGATTCTAAGTGCCTGTCCATTGTTCTTCAATAAATCTCCGAGTGGAATTTCTCCGGAAATTCCGGTTTCCACCCACATTCCAAAGACATACAGGTTTGTAGGTTAATTGGCTTCAGTGAAAATTGTCCCTAGTGTGTAGCATTGTGCTAGTGTATAGGGTTCACTGGTTGGCACGGGCTCGGTGGGCCGAAGGGCCTGTTTCCGTGCTATATCTCTAAACTAAACTAAATATTATTGGCGTCCTAATGAACCAATTTCATCCTGAGTTGGACCTGCTAAAAGGGACATGCCAAGTAAAATCAGAACATGATATTGGAAAGCTGCTGATAATCCGTTGCTAACATTGGGAATAATGAGCAAAGAAGGAAGTGGTGCTGCTGTGGTGCACTGTGGCTTCAGGGATCATCAGAACACAGCACTCAGTGGATCCCAAGGGTCAGCAAGGAAAAAGGTTGGAAGAATTAATAAAGATTACTGCAGTTGTCTCATGCTCGAAAGAAATCCCATAAGGAGAATGACCATGGTGTGACAGAAATTGAACAAAAGAAAAATTAAATAGTAAAAAGTAAAAGGGCAAAATATAAAGTAGCACACTCATGACAAATTATGCCTATGCGTAGGTTTCAGACACAAACAGAAAAGGAAGCTGGATTATCAAACACATGGCCAAACAAAACTGTCTGGATCTTCTAAAGCTTCAAGGTAATGCAGCAACCAAAGGCACAGGTGCAACATGACAAAGCCGATCATACTAATGTCAACAGGAAATCAGCATATTCGTGTCAGCTTTCAGCTCAGAGAGGCATATTATGCATCTGCGGTGATAGAGCATTGAGAAATGTTGAAGAGAACAGATGAATTAATTGGGATTATGCAGTCAAATCTGCAGATTTCAAAACTGGTAGATACCCTGTTGAAAATTATGACCCATGGGATAGGTTCCCCCTGAGCTACCACCAGAACTACTCCATGCCTGCCTATGGCACCATGAAGAACAACCCAGGCACACAATCAACACGATAACCCCACATTTGCTACTCGTATTTACCAATGCACTTGCATGAAAGAGGACTTGGAATCCAAGGACCAATGCTCATTGTGCGAGCATGTGAAATAGGGAGTAGAAATCCAGTTTACTTGTAAATCGATCCAAATATTTGCATGACCGTTTTGTTTTTGTGAGAGCATTTCTTTAAAAGGTATCTGCAATTTGTCTTCAGTAATTTTGCCTACAACCAGAACCTGTTATTTCTTTGTTCTAACTTTCAGTTAGTTGATTTGTTTAAGTTTGGTAAACTAAGACCTGGAGGGAATTTTGAACTAAAAGCTAAAAATTGGTTATATCACAATTTTGATCATAAACTAGAGAACTATTTAAAAGTTATTTTGGAAACTGACAAGCAGAGAAAAAATGTCATTGATTTAAACAGTATGGAAGACATCCAGTTACCTTTATGTTAAAATGTGTTTTTTGAGTCTGTTGCTTTTTTAAATTGTATGACTGACCTGGCCAGTTAATTTCACTACACCAATTGGTGTATGTGACAATAAATGAACTTGTGAACTTAATCAGTCACCATTGTAATCAGTCATCGTTGTCTCTGAAGAACACGACTACTACTTTAACCATGGGGGATCATAGAAATTGGCAAGCAATTACTTCTAATGACTCGTTTGCAATAATACTCCATTAAACAGTAACATGCAGATAGTTCTGCAATAACATGACACTGTGGCGGCTCCCAACACGCACTACAACACGTTCCTAAGAAACCTTGTGTTACAGAAAATCGTGTTATAAAAACAATTAGTAACATAGAAACATAGAAAATAGGTGCAGGAGGAGGCCATTTGGCCCTTCGAGCCAGCACCACCATTCATTGTGATCATGGCTGATCGTCCCCAATCAATAATCCGTGCCTGCCTTCTCCCCATATCCCTTGATTCCACTAGCCCCAAGAGCTCTATCTAACTCTCTCTTAAATACATCCAGTGACTTGGCCTCCACTGCCCTCTGTGGCAGGGAATTCCACAAATTCACAACTCTCTGGGTGAAAAAGTTTTTTCTCACCTCAGTCTTAAATGGCCTCCCCTTTATTCTAAGACTGTGGCCCCTGGTTCTGGACTCGCCCAACATTGGGAACATTTTTCCTGCATCTAGCTTGTCCAGTCCTTTTATAATTTGATATGTTTCTATAAGATCCCCCTCATCCTTCTAAACTCCAGTGAATACAAGCCTAGTCTTTTCAATCTTTCCTCATATGACAGTTCCGCCATCCCAGGGATCAATCTCGTGAACCTAAGCTGCACTGCCTCAATCACAAGGATGTCCTTCCTCAAATTAGGAGACCAAAACTGTACCTTAATTGTGTCAATGAGGACAAAAGGGGGTTGAGGACGAGAGGATTCCAGCCTTGCAATAATAATGTTAATTTTCCCTGCAGGATTTTCATAAAATTAAGGTATTTTAGTAGCTATTTGTTTACACTGCAACACCTATTATAGCAAATCTATTAACCCAGCACCATCAAGGTGATGTTGGACCAGCAGATTTTCTAAACCATTGGAATAAACTATTCTAACTGCTGTCACCCAAATATAATTTTATTTCACTCTCTTTTAAATATATTATCCAGTAGTTAACAAAGAATTCCAGTGAATTTGGTGAGTTTCCATTTTGTAAATTCCGGCTTATCAAAATAAGCTGAAACATGCAAGCTTCCGGACCCCACTTCAAACCCACGTTCTGAACCCCGCTCTGACCACAAATCTACTCACATTCCAACCCCAGTTCTGGCTGCACACTTGGCCCACACACCCAGTAATATATGGCCAACCTAGTAACTACACAGTTCACAGACAACAAAGACTTAGTGTACTACCGAGTAAGCCAGATGCCGAAGTATTAGGATTTCCGAACAGTCAAACACCAAATTATCAAAGTGTTATGGTAATTCTATTTTTGGTTCAGCTAGAAAGACCCTCCAAGGAAAATTGAAATGACACAGCCCAGAATTGTGTCATTTATGACGCATGATATTTGGTTGATAAATCAAACATGTCATAATCAATCCACCATACCAAGGATATCCCCTTAAGAGTGTAAGGCATTGCCTTGGAATGAAAAGCAAATTGTTCCATGCACTCTAAATCAGGGAGAATTACTGATCTGGCTAGAGGAGATTGGAGATGATGGGACCTTTGTTTAAAGCAATTAGGAAAAACACAGTCAAAGACCCTGCACGGTAAAAGTCCTTTATAAACATAGACAAATAAGATTTAGCCAAGGGCATAATATACGTTGACTGTTTCCTCCAGTGCGGTTATGAAATTTCAGTTAAGTAGGCACTTCTGAGAGGCTGATAAACCCAGAGCTCATCCCCATCAATACAACTCTTTAGTGAAAACTATTAGCATAAAACTAATTGGATTAAGGTGCATGGAGATGTGCATTTACTGGGAATAAAACTGGGTATGGAAAGGGACCTTCATAAAAGAAGCAGCGTGCATCAATCAATTGGCATGGGCCTAATTCTTTTGTGAATATAAAAATAGTAGGGAGGGGCAGGCACACAAAAAGGAGATCCATATTAATACACTGTACATCTCTGCATTATGATTAGACCTACTACAAAGGAGGTATCAGGGGGTATGGAGAGAAGGCAGGTACAGGATACTGAGTTGGATGATCAGCCATGATCATATTGAATGGCGGTGCAGGCTCGAAGGGCCGAATGGCCTACTCCTGCACCTATTTTCTATGTTTCTATGTAAATAATGTTGGTGTCTATCCTATTAGCAATGTTGTAGGTGAAGTATAAGAATGACGATTGGGGAAACGGTCAAAGAACTAGCAAGTATGGAGTTATGTGTACGAAGGTACTGCAGATGCTGGTTTAAACCGAAGATAGACACAAAAAGCTGGAATAACTCAGTGGGACAGGCAGCATCTCTGGAGAGAAGGAATGGGTGACGTTTCAGGTCGAGACCCTTCTTCAGACCCAGGTGGCCTTTCGGGTTGAGACACTTCTTCAGAGTTATAACAGTCGCCAAAATAATAAGTAGTGAGCATTGTAGCTGGGTATGCTGTTATAATCAATAATCAGCTGACTTTGTTAAATATAAGTGAACTGATGGTAAAAGCAATAGAAGGACATGTTGAAACAATTAACAAAATAGTTAAGACAGAAGCTGAGTAATAGAAAGAAAGCAGTATCAAATGTTATGTGGGAATGAGATTGAGCAAGTGACAAAGAAATTGAAACAATTAAATCGAAGGAAAGCTCTGAGTTAGGTTAAGAAAGTGCAGCATAACTAATCTAAAGATAGGATGGCAGCAAAGGCATGGTTTAATATGGGATATGTAGAAAGTTGGATCATATGAGCACTATGATTATAGTTCCTGATCAGCAAGGTGATCAGGTAACAGAAGCCCAAATGACTGGGATAATACAAGGTAAAGCATGGCTTGGAAATCACCATGTAACCATATTTGCCATGGAGAGGAACAGAATGCTAATCAAAGCAACTTTAAGCCAAAATATACACATCATATCCTATCTATGCTAAAGTCGTGATCTCTATGTGGACTTAGAGACTTTATACAGTTAATTATACAGATGAATCTGATCAATGCACATCGCCATCTCAAGGGTAGAATATAAAGGGCACAGGACATATCCTACTACTGCAACAAGACATAACTATATGGAAGAATACCTATATGAAACAAGTCATTGTAAAATTAGGACAAATGAAACTGATTAATATTCACACTCAGTCAATCATGGTTATCAACATGTTGGAAATTATCAAAGCTGAACTAAGTCAATATTTTAAATCATGAGGCCACTTCTACACACTTCGCCTGAACATCTAAATGAAATCCAAGAGTGATTCCACAAAGTGTCTCCAACGCATGTATCGTACAACGGATTCAAGAAGTCAGAACTAAAATAAAGGGTATAAAAACACCTCATGGGGTGGTTTATGGAACTGGTTAAGGAGCAATGTACAAATCCGCTCATAGCTTTACATTGTGCATGTGTATTAAGGATATGCCTAGCATATAGTGATAGAGGCTTTATTATTCAGTTATTTGAAATATTTATTTAGTCAAATTTTGTGTAAAATTGTCTGCATTAGAAGCAACTACACCACTTATCATTTAAGCCGAAAAAAAGTTTGCATAATCAAAGGCGAAATATAGCAGAGGGGGCTTCAGTTTAGGATTCAACAAAGCCAGATAGATGTGAGCTTTGTTGGTCAAGCAGGCTGGGAACCGATTAGGTATAGTTATAAAAGATGTAATAGGGAAAAGCAGAACCAAGAATGAAGGTCACAGACACACGATGAAGTATGAGCAAACAAAGAAGGCATAGATAGAAGCTTCAAACAGATTTCCACAAATAACACCTCATATGCAAGGGAGGCAAAGACATTTGGAATTATCTTAAGGCTACAAAATAATGGAGAACAGACAAGCAAGAAGGTTTGTATTAGCAGAAAAACAATATTTGGATACACACAGTATAACTAAACAAGATGAGTAGAATGTGAATTAATTAGGAGGGAGGTATGTGCTTCACAATTCAGACTCTGAATTTAGAAATAAAAAGACTAAGGTTGATAATGATCTGAATCCTGCACGGAGGATTGAACAAACTTACAAGGGTATATAAAAAAGACATCTTGGGCTGGTTCAGTAATGCAGACCAAAGCCCAACATGCGAGAGAGGGGTTCCCAAGTTTGGAACTCAATGGATGTTGTACATTCGGCCTGATCAACTCATGCCAGTAATGGAGAACAGTATGTCGGAACAAGTTATTGTCAATTTGCATCTCCATTTTACAATGTTGTAATTGAAACAGCAAAGTTATTAGGTGAGCCATAAATTTCAATAATAACAAAGTTATTATTCTTATAGCAGGGACTGCAGTGATAATTGGGTAAAAATGACCAGGCTGTCCCCCGGTGCGAGTTCATCCAAGTGCTCGCTCGAGTTTAAAAAAAATCACTCGTGGTAAGCACGGAGAATGAACGTAGCTGGTACGTCGGAGCTCGGGGACGTCTCTTAGCGGCTCGTAACGCTAACGGCAGGTACTCAGGAAGACTCGTAATGCTAACGGCAGGTAAGCACGGGAAGACTCGTGAAGATTTTTCAACACGTTGAAAAATGTCCACGAGAGCCTCGAGTACCGACGAGTGGCCATTACCGTAAATCTCCCGAGTTCGAATCAGGGCAAACTCGGGAGAGAGAACTCTTGGAATGAACTTGTACCGTGGGACAGGGCTATTAGGGTTACTTCAGTGAAATTAGGCTAAAGGTGGAAACTGTCATCTGTATGTCCTGCTGTTTTCCCTCTTGCAAACATACAAACGCAATAACACCTCACTACTTTGTCTGCCAAGATCTTAAAGCTTAGCTTCGGACAATCTGAAAAAGTTTATTGGATTTGAACCAATCATTAAAACTGCACGAAAACTATACAAAAGAAGTTGTCAATTATGATGGTTAAGGAAATAGGAGTGTCATCCTAATACAATATTTAATCTAGGGCATTGTGGTGCAGCAGGTAGTTCTGTTTCCTCACAGCTCCAGGGACTTGAGTTTGATCCTGACCATTGCTAGTCCCTAACAGCCCAAAATCACCATGGCAGCCCTGAGGTCCATATCTTAGTATTATGAAGCCACACTGCTTATCACAGTCATTCAATATTGGCCCTCACAGGCAGCCTCTGCACAATGGTTCACTACACACCATACCATGCAGGAATGAGATCAATCTTTCATTGATATGGGAGCATCAACAGAAGGCAGGGGCTTGATCCAGGTTCCCAAGCAGTTGACAGCCCAAGTGAATGTCTTTTTATAGTACCCGTGGGTGCTCTATAATCAAGAAGACTCTGATGAACCATCAGTCTGCACGATAGCACAATGTTTTACTTCAAAAACATGGTGCCTTAGTAAGCTTTTATTTGACATAAAGAGCAGGCAACTAAGATTAACTCTGATGTACAAGCAGAGATAAACAGACTAGATAGAATTTAATTCACAATGTGGTGCCTGACCAAGGAGTTAACATGATGATGATGTTGTAGAAATGACAGAGGTAAAAATAAGCCGGTGTCTGCAGTTATCACTTCATACCTGGAAGTTAACCCCCCCCCCCCCCCCCCCCCCCCCCCCGCTATTGTAGTGGAATTGAATCTCACAACAACACATCAAATTGTTTCTGAACTGTATAACTCTATGATTAAGTACTGGTTCTGAAACCTCTCCTGCACACACTGAACATTCCAACCACACTATGCCTCTCACACTAAAGTAATCACAGATAATATTGAGGACGATGGCATCCACCACCACTGTAGTCCTATTATGCTCGAACCTCTTGATGACGTCTGCATTTCTGCTCCTCTATTCGCTGCTGTCTGCCAAGAGGCTGTAGAATACCTTCTGCAATGTGAGCAGTCCCTTTCTTGTTCCCAACTTCTATCCATATGGACTAATTTATGCCTTCTAGTGTCCCCTTCCTCATTACCACAGTAATTGATTCCTTACTCAATATTGCAACGTCACTTCCTCTTTTACGTTACGTTCCTCACCGCCCCTTTTCCCTGCCTGAAGATTCTGTACCCTGAACCGACGTGTTGACAGTCCGACCCTTCTTTCAACCTCTGTGATGGAACATTGGAATATATATTACTGCTGAATTCATTTGCATTATTAGTCAGACTTCTTGCATTAAAATGGATGCAGATCCTCCCATAACTATAGCCTGCTTGACTGACTTAGTTTTCCTTCTCTGTCTAGGTTCAAGAACAGGTTATACCCACGCTGCTGAACACAACAAACTCCAACTAACTGGTTTTGGCCCGAAACGTTGCCTTTTTCCTTCGCTCCATAGATGCTGCTGCACCCGCTGAGTTTCTCCAGCCTTTTTGTGTACCTTCGATTTTCCAGCATCTGCAGTTCCTTCTTAAAAACTCCAACTGACTGCCTGGGCTGCACTAGCGACTTTGGACTTCGTTCTGTTTTTGCATTATATTGGATATTTTATTTAATAAACTTTTTTGTTTGTTGGGTTATCCATTGAGTGCTGTGTTTAGAAACCTGTTGTGCTATTGCTACTAATATAAGTAAATAAGTATCTAACTGAAGAAGGGTCCCAACCCAAAATGTCACCCATCCCTGTTCTCCAGAGGTGCTGTCTGGCCCACTGAGTAACTCCAAAACTTTGTGTCCTTTTTTTGCTGCAAGTAAGAATTTATTTTTTCTATTTTGGGACATATGAAAATAAAACACTCTTGACTCTTACATTTGATTGTACTTGTACCCCCCCCCCCCCCCCCCCCCCCCCCCCCCCGCCCCCTCCACTCTGTCCCATTCCATTGCCTGAATAGTTTTAAACCACACCGCCAACAGCATGGTAAACCTCCTTGACTCTGGTTTAGGTGCAACCTGGTCTATTTGTACAGGAGCCATCTTACTTAATGTCTGGGTGATCTGAAAATCTAAAGCCTTCCCTGTGGCATGCATTCATTTGATTTATTCTCCTATTCTATACTAATCAGAATTAATACAAAGATTACAACCATCGAGATACTGCTTTTTAATCTGTGACCTAGATATCCCGAATTTATGCTGCAGGACTTCATCCTTTTTGTAACCTGCGGAGTTAGTACCAAGGTACAAAAATGCTGGAGAAACTCAGCGGGTGCAGCAGCATCTATGGAGCGAAGGAAATAGGCGACGTTTCGGGCCGAAACCCTTCTTCAGTTAGTACCAATGTGGATCATGATATCTGGCTTCTTGCCAACCAGAAAAAAGTGATGTACATTTGTCTAATCTCTTATTTCCTGCTAGTAGCCAATCCTTCAACCACACCAACATGCCTCCATGTAAATAATGACCATTTATTTTCTGCAATGATTTTTGATGCAACACCTTACTGAATGTCTTCTTCAAAGCCATAGTATACCAACAGACCACTTTAACTACAGTACGTTACTTCTTCAACTAACTCCAATAAATTGTCACATATGATTTTCCTCTCACAAAACTATGTTGACTTTACCTGATGATTTAGATTTTTGACTGTGCCCTGCTGCAATGTATTTAACAACATGCTCTAATATTTCCTATGGCAGATGTTAAGCCAAGTAACCTGCCATTTCCTGTTTCTGTCTCCCTCTCTTTTGAAATGAAATAAATTACATTTACTATTTTCCAACCAAACATAACAATCCCTGAATCTAGGGACATTTAGTGATCCGCTGATATTAAAACCATGTTTAACCATGATCATGGTATTCTGCTGCCTCCATTTTCTTCCTACCTCCGTATTTTAAAAGTTTCTCTTGAACCAAGGGCTTTGACATTTTTTTTGAGCATTTGCCAACCACAAGAAGATTGCAGTAGTCCAACAGGAAGTGGTAGAAAAGGTTAACTGTAAGGTTCCACATCCTGAGGAAACAAAATAGTGGCCTTCAACAGGGAAGCTGTTCACATTTTGTAATGAAGCTCAGGAAGATACAGTAATGGTGTTTCTTACTGGAATTAGTATTTTATTGTCCTATTGTCCTATTAGACCAAGAAGAATATCAAGAATACCCATTGTTTAAGGAGTGAAACAGTGAATAACTGACAACAGCATAGATTATGCAAAAAACATATTGTTCATAGCATCAAAATGCAATTCAAGCAGCATAATTGATAGGGTGGTGATAGGTGGTAATCGGAGGTAAAGAAGGACATATGGCATGCATGCATGCCTTCATTGGTTAGAGCACCGAGTATAAAAACTGGGACGTGGTGTTGCAGCTGTACAAGCTTTCGTTAGGGCACATTTGGAGTATTGTGTACAGTATAAGTCACTGCATAGGAAGGATGTGGTAGCAATGGAGAGGGTGCAGAAGAGGTTTACAAGGACTTTTTGCCTGGATTGATATAAATTAGCTACAAGGAGAGGTTGGAAAAGTTCAAGATTATTTTCACTGGAGCAACAGAGGCTGAGGGCCCGATAGAAGTCGAGAAAAGTATGAGGCATAGATGAGGTAGATGAGGCATTTGATATTTCTCAGGGGAGAAATATCAAATGCCAGAGGACATAAGTTTACTGTGAGAGGGAGAAAGTTTAAAGGAGATTCGTGAGGAAAGTTATTTTTTAAGTGCCTGGAATATTTTGCCAAGGGAGATGGCAGAGGCAAATACAATAACATTTATGGGGCATTTAGACAGATCCACAAGCAGGCAGGAAACAGAGGTATACGGTGCAAGCAGATGGGAATAGCTCAGCTTGGTTACACAGACATGGTGGGCCGATGAGCCCACGGGTTGATGTTCCTGTGCTTATACTGCTCTATGTTCCATTATAATTTTGAGTAGAAGTCCAATAACTTGACCACTAAGTCACCATAAACAAAGCTCTAATGCCCCTCCGTTTGAGAGTACACCTTGATGAAGCATCTTGGCACTTTTTATACTAACTGTGCCACACATAAATGTACAATGTGAATGATATCAGCAGGGCATGAAACTGGCCACCACATACGTCATTCACGTAACTTCCTTTCCTTATCCTTATGGCCTTGACTGCTAGTTTGCAAAGTGCATGCTTTACAAGTTTATCGTTCAAACTCAGTGGGGTTAAAATTGTTAAAACTGGGGTCTAAGGAAATTGAAGCCAGAAATTGAAAATAAATAATTAAACAGATAATGAGTTAAATCCAGTAAATATTTTGGTCAGGAGTTTCCACATAGCAAAGTGCATATCAGGTTTTTATATTGGGGGATCTCCTACACTGTAATTGGCAACAATATTATATCAATTCACTATCTGCAATGACAATATTACTGCAAAACAAAGTGCCAGAAGAACTCAGCAGGTTAAACGACATCTGTGGAGGCAAATAGACAAACATTTCAGGTCAGGACTATTCTTCAGACCGATGGACAGCAGCTTTCTCCCCACTACTCCATCAGTCTGAAGAAGGGGCTCGAACCAAAACATCAGCTCTCCATTTACCTCCACAGATGCTACCTGACCCGCTGTGTCCCTCCAGCACTTTGTTTTTTTGTTCAAGATTCCAGCATTTGCAGTTTGTATCGACAGATATTACTGCTATTCTTTTGGGGATCTAAGAGTTTAAATACATTCTTGGTGTAATCGGAAAATAAAATACTCACACAGAATCTCTAAATATTACCCATTTGGATTATAGAATAGATTAAAACAACTTCATAATCCAATGTTTTCCTTCTCTGTGCATTGTTTGGGTACAAAACTTTACTCAATATTACGAGCAGTGATTGTGATCAATCCTACTGCAGTTCCAATACCCATTCCTTCCATTCAGAGATGCTGCCTGTCCCGCTGAGTTACTCCAGAATTTTGTGTCTGTCTGCAGTTCCCAAATATTGTTAAATGAGGATTTGGGTGATAATATCACATCTGAACAATAAGCTGACTTGGTGATGGCGTTGGAAAGGCAGAGGAAAAGTCAGGACAGATTCTTCAGATCAAAATCCATACTTTCCATACATTATCACAACATGTGCAAAGAATAATTTTAAAGAATACTTCTTTCTTTTAATTCCAAAGTTAATGTAGAGCATTCCCATAGCAGGAGCTAGAACTCTTCTCAATTTTGATCTGAGCTAACTATGTGAGGTTGCTCAAATGCAAAAGAATCTAGGTGAACCCTGATCTAAAATTAATTACAAAAGATAGAAGCCTCCCGCAAGGTTAAACTATCCAGCAGCAACCAATCTCCTTAAATGAAAGATTCAACAAGGATTCACCAAGCATGACCATTGCAAGGACAGCTTCAGTGGCTTTTACATTCATAAACTTAGAGACAACCTTGATACTCATTAGCATAGAACCTGTATCTCAGTCAACCAAGCACCAGTGTTTTCATTTCCACTTTTTCCTTCATTTCTAATTTGTTCCCTATAATTTCCCTCATTCTCAATCTCGCTGCTTAGTTTCATCGTTCTCATCTTCAACCAATTATCCATTGTCCTCAACATACGTGGCCAGGATTCACATCTCCAATCGTATAAAGTTGCTGTTATTCAGAACGCCAATTACCAGATCCTGCCAGTTTTCAAATCTTGTAATTAAATATGGGCACTCAGCATATGTTCTGCACTCAACACTGCTGCTTATCATAGTCCCATCAACAGATATGACCTTCGGTATATAAATATCAATTAACATTCACAGATACTTTTTACTACGCTCTTTACAAGCAGGCCATCTGGGACTAGGATGACTAGGGACTTGCATCCATTACCTCCTGTGGTGACTGAGGAGTGCAAACATTGCAAATTTGCAACCGTGGAGCTTGCTAGAGCGGGTGAGATTGTTGGTGGAGATGCTGCACTTTCCTTTCACTGTTTTCACTAGGCTTCCCCAAGCTCCTACTGTCAAGTCTTGAGGTACATAGCGCCTCCTGAATGCTCTTGGGTGGTATGGTCAGGAATTCGTCAGAAGCAGTGAAGATGCTACATTTTTCCAAGCAGACACTGAGAACACCCTTGATGTGGCTTTTCTATCCTGCAGATCTCTTATGAGAAATTTGCCTATGCCACGGCAGCAATCGCAGAAGACAAGAATAACTCACTAATGAAAATAAAGCTGACTTCAAGATGTTTTTACTTGGGAAACCGGCACCCACAGTTCCTTGTTTCTTCGAGAAGATTGTATTCATCTTCCGACTTGCCCTTCCAGGTGTACTGCCACCTTGCTTTCTGAACTGGTCTTCTCTTGTGCCATGTCTCACTCAGGGCATTCATGTCAACAATACAGTATCCAAGTTGTCAGGTTATGATAAAGGGTAATAATCTAGTCTATCACTTCAGTCTGTCCACAAGGTCCTGATGTTTCAGGTCTTGAATTCACATTGAGTTGTTCAAGATCCACCTGGTTGCTCTGTCATAATTTGGGGTGACCGTTGCACATCAGCTACAACACTTTTGGCAGAATGGCAGCTATTGATAACATGGCAACTCATATAGAAACCAAATTCTGCTGCACTTACTTAACATTTATTCACACACAAATGCTCACATTCCACACTGACCTCGCACACAGATAAACAAGCACACGCTCATTTGATCTTTCCCCCACACGCTCTTCAGTCCAGACCCTTCCCCTAATCCACTCCCTCCTCAGACTCATTATCCCCAACATCATCTCATTTGCCTTTCTACTCTAACCTTCTCCACTGTCCTTCCTTCCATTCAGGACCTCCCCTTTCTCATGTTCCACACCTCCATTTACCCTTTCACCCCTACTCTTCCATATCCAGCCCCCTTGTTCTTCACAGGACAACTACCATACAGCTGAATCATTCAAGACCTCTTCTCACTATGTAACAAGTAGTAAAAACACTGCCAATCCTGCCAGGGCAGAATCTTCAAAATTCATTGGAAGAATAAGTGAACCAAGAACAGTGACTTCTCCCAGGTCAGATTTCACAGCATTAAGGCCCTAGTTGATATTGGTCACGTCCTTTGCGTGCCTAACACCAGACCCCTATTCCAAGTTCTGTCACTGGGAGTGATTATGAGGTGGATTGAGGAAAATAAATTCAAGGATTATTCTTAAAGCCTCCTCAAAGAAATACAACGGACTCTTGGGAGCCGCTAACCTATGACCACTCAAAGTGGAGAAGGAGCATTTAGGATGATATTGAGAACCTTGAGGCCATACATACAGAGCACATAGAACCCCTGCGTAAGTGGCAGAACTAGCTGACTACATCACAAGCTGTCCGTCCGCCTACCCCATCTAAAGAACAATCTAGGCCTCTTGCAATGCACGATTTGCCACCTTAGAATCCATAACACCAGAGTGGAAGTAAATCCCCTTTGATTCCATGAGACTGCCTTAGAAACAAATCTCAGTACCAAGTATCTCAAGAACACAGTGGAATGAAAAAAAGAAAGCTCATTGATGAAACTATTTTCCCCAGCCTCATAAAAGCTCACCTGCACTGAAATGATACTATTTTCACTACTGCAGCTCAGAAAGTGAAAGACAAAATAGTTTTATTAAAAAAACAGTGCACAGTGCACAGTGGTAGAGTTTCTGCCTTACAGCGCCAGAGACCCAGGTTCAATCCTGACGATGGGAGCTATGTGTCCGGAGTTTGTACATTCTCCCTGTGACCACAAAGGTTTTCTATGGGTGTTACGGTTTCCTCATAAGCTTCAAATAACCTACAGGTTTGTAAGTTAATTGGCTCTGGTAAAAATTGTAAAATTATCCCTGGTGTGTAGTATAGTGTTAGTGTATGGGGTGATCGCTGGTTTCCTCCCACACTCCAAAGATGTACAGGTATGTAGGTTAATTGGCTTGGTGTATGTGTAAATTGTCCCCAGTGTGTGTAGGATAGTATTAATTTGCAGGGATCGCTGGTCGGTGCGGACCCGGTGGGCCGACGGGGCCTTTTTCCACACTGTATCTCTGAACTAAACTAAACTGGGTGTAAAGAACAAACTTTAATTTATGAAAGCGGGCTTCATGATCTCAGAAGGGGTTTTGGCAAAGTGATTATTTATTTATTTATTTTTGCTGGTAAATTTGCGTGCCATGCAGAATTTGCGTTACGCCTTCAGAATTCTGCATATGGCTTTTAGAAATCATAATATACAAACTAATCCCACGCGTCTCAAGGATGGGCTGATGGTGGTGGAAAAAGGGCAGGGTGCAAGCTCAGACCAAAATGGGACGAAAAACAACGGATACGCATAAGGATGAGAGAGGTAAAAATGAAGATCTTGCGGCAATAATATTAAGGAGAGGCTGGTAATATTGCAGATTTGGAATTTCTGTGGTCACCATCAAAACTACCTGTAGGGTTTCCAGAATAAATCAATGCATTGCAAACAAAACTTTAAAAATGCTATCTCAACTTCAAGAGCTGCACAGATATCATCAACTGAACTGTAACTAAAAGGAAAAGAAAGCATCAAGAAGGGGATGCGAGCAGGAACCACAATGAATTAAGCACTGAATTGGGATTCACTCTATTGCTTTCTTTTCCACAAGAGGCTCCAGCAACAAGAACTCTAACATTGCATACCAACTTGACAACAAATATTTGCCAGAGGTTTTTGAAAACGATTTTGTGATGTGTTGCAAGCATAGCAAATGATAAAAGCCCTGAAATACATGACAATCCAGTTGGGCATCCCATTTGTGGCCAAGAAAATGCACCAACCCCACTATTCCCTTAAGAGACAAAGGAACTACAGCATGTTTCCAATGGTTCTTACCAACTTCTAGAGAGGTACTGTCGAAAGCATCCTATCGGGATGCATCGCAGCTTGGTTAGGCAACAGCACTGCTCAAGTTGTAGATGATGCCCAGTCAATCACACTGACCAGACTCCCCACCATCGACTATATCTGCACTTCACCTGCCTCGGAAAAGCAGCCAACAAAATCACTTTCACCACAGTCATTCCCTCTTCTCCCCTCTCCTGTCAGGTAGAAGGTACAAAAACTGGAACGCATATACCACCAGATTCAGATACAGCTTCTTCCCCGCTGTTATTAGATCACTGAACGGTCTTCCCATAATCTAAGGGTGTAGAACCTATCTTCCATCCTACCTCATTGCAGACCTTGCCACTTTTCCTTTTAATCTGCACTTTCTCTGTAACTGCATTACGCTGTAACACCATATTCTGCACTCAGGTATTTTTCACTTTACACTACCTGTTGTACTTGTATATGGCTTGATTATACTCATACATAGTATAATTTGACAGGATAGCATGCAAACAAATCTTTTCACTGTTTCTCAGTATATCTGACAATAATAACCCAACACTAGCATGTTATATGAAGAAAGAATGAAACAGAAAGAAAAGAGGTTGATGTGGAACATGTGCAAGTATGTAAACCCCTATCTTTAGTAACTCTATATGGAAAAGGTGTCAATACAGCACTCATAACGAACAGTTAGAATTATACTGTCATACAATGCACACAGGCCCTTCCACCCAATATATCCATGTTGATGATCACTCATTTATATGAATCTAATTTACCACCATTTGGTCCATAGCATTCACAACTGGAGCTCATCCAGACAGATCTTAAATGTTGTCAGGGTACCTGCCCCCATCATATAGCAATGTTCCCAATTTTAACCATCCTCCAGGTGATTAAAAAAATCCTCAGGTCCCTCAAATCATCTTACTTCTCACCTTACACCCATGCTCTCTGGTTTTAGCTGTCTCTATTATGCAGAAACAATTCTCACAATTCATTTATACCTTTATCAGGTCTATCCTCGATTCCAAAAATTCCAAAACCGGTCTATCCAGTCTCCCCTCATTAACTGAAAGATTCTGTTCCATGCAACATACCGGAAAATCTACTCTGCACACTCTCCACTGCAATCATGTATTTCCCAATGAATGGCGAACAGAAATGCACACAATACTCTGTATAGTCAAACCAACATTTTACAAGGCTGCACCATGACCTCCATGCTCTTATATTCTATGTCCCAGCTAATTGCTAAATGGGAATAAGCTTCCATGTACCCACTTCACCACCTTATCAAAGAAGACACAGAATGCTGGAGTAGCTATGTAGGTCAGGCAGCATCTCTAGAGAACATGGATAGATGACGTTTCGGATTGGGACCCCGAAGGGTCCAGACCCGAAATGTCAGCTATCCATATTCTCCAGAGATGCTGTTAGACCCACTGAGTTACTCCAGCACGTTGTGTTTTCTTATGTAAACCTGCTTTTTTTAGTTCAGTTTAGAGATACAGCATGGAAACAGGCTTTTCGGCCCACCGATTCCATGCAAGCAATGATCACCCACACATTAGTTCTATCCTACACATTGGGAACAATTTACAGAAGCCAATTAACCTACAAGTCATTGGAATGTGGGAGGAAACCAAAACACCCAGAGAAAATGTAAGTCCACAGGGAAATGCAAACTCTGTGCAGACAGCACCCATAGTCAGGATCTCTGGCGCTGAGAGGCCGCAACTCTATCACTGTGCCACCCCAACCTGTGGTGTCCTGTAGTCCCTTGTTTCTACATCACCTTACCAGCATATTCTGCTACCTTTAGGGATATATGGACTCTGTACACCAAGGCCAATCTGTTCCTTGATACTTCCTAGGATCCACTATTCATGGTGTGCGTTCTACCTTTATTCCACATCCTAAGTGCCATCACCCGCACTTATCGCGATTAAATTCCATCTACCTTTGATTTGTTAAATTTGCCAACTGATCAATATCGTCCTGTCTCATGAGACTCCCCACCGCGAACAACGTCGATTTTTGTGCTACCTCCAAACTTACTAATCATGCTTCTAACATTCACATAGGTAATTAAATATATATATATATAAATAATAAGGCTTTTAGCACCAATCCCTGTGGTCCACCACTGCTTATTATGTATAACTTAACGTATGTAAGCCAAGTTAACTAATTTTGTTGAGTATTTTTTTAAAGAAAAATATCCCCAGTGAGCCACAAAATAAACACCGAAAAATTCCATTCTTAATTCATGTAATTAATTCCTCTGAAGTCTTTATGAAATCTATTCTGTAGGATACCATGCCCTGTAGGGCAGTGGGCAGGTGCTATAGACGGGAAGGTAGACGCTCCCGTCCCCACGAGTCTCGGGCAGATGGGGCCCGTCAGCCTGGGAAGGCAGACCATGTAGGAGAGGGAAAACTCTGATTTAAAACCTCCACTGCCTTGTGGCCATATCCAGTCATGGAAAAGGCTCCAGGAGTAAACCTCAAGAAAATCCGGAGCCCCTAAGGCAGTTTGTCGTTGTCTACAACCTTGCTCTGGCAGCTCCTGGACGGCGCTACAAGGGGGGGACGTGCTGCATGGGCAACAGCCTGTCCTCCATGTGACATTGCCCAGGCTTACATCCGACCAGGATGCATCACCCATGGTCAGTCATGACCGAGAGGGGCCTACTACTAGGATACCATGACAACTGAGTAAGCAGTCACTATTCTGAGGTATATTCAATAAAACAATAAGAGAATGGTGCTAAGAAATTCATTATCTTGGTTTCTGAACAGTAACAATAATGCTATATCCCAGACATGATGGTATTTATTGCCCATGTTGCCCTGCCTTAGATATCTTGACGCACGGCAGCACAGAGACATTAGTGAGATGGTACAGTAGTACCTTCACTGCCGTTGCCCTTGATAACGGTGCTCCCCCCAAATCTGAGGGAACCTTTACAATTACATGTGTAGGAAGGAACTGTAGATGCTGGTTTACACCGAAGAAAGACACAAAACGCTGGAGTAATCTCTGGATGGAAGGAATGGGTGACGTTTCGGGTCTTGACCCGAAACGTCACAGATTCCTTCTCTCCGGAGATGCTTCCTGTCCCGCTGAGTTACTCCAGCATTTTGTGTGTTATTTACATTTACATGACTGCTCTCACACAGATGTCACTATTAGTGTTTACACCACTGGCACATAG
The DNA here is from genome assembly GCF_010909765.2 of Amblyraja radiata. Taxonomy (NCBI): domain Eukaryota; kingdom Metazoa; phylum Chordata; class Chondrichthyes; order Rajiformes; family Rajidae; genus Amblyraja; species Amblyraja radiata. Next base: position 7,583,185 of record NC_045993.1, on the reverse strand, counting down.
GTCAAAGTGTTGTCAATTTTAGTGGCGAGGCTTAGCACTCACCTGCTCACACAACCTCTTCTCGGCCTCAAGAATTGTGGGCTCAGTCCATTAATTCTAAGTCTCAGATGGTTGTGCATTATAGAACCATGTGGAAATCTGACAAAACCGCAAGCAAAACATTGGTGTTATTTCAGAACAAGTGGAAAGTGTTGTTACTGAACTGCCAACAAAAGCTGCTGCCCACAACCGGGGGTTCGAGCGTGAACTTCCTTCGTCGGTACTCGACGAGAGCCAGAGGTAACATTGATCTGCATACTGTAAAAGGAGAGGGAGTACGAGTGAATGATCAGCAGCATTGAACAATGTTTTGTCTATTGTTACTGCTAAGACCTGCCCTGTGTAGTAGACCTGTTTGCAAACACTTGTACCAGTTAAGTTTATTGAAGCAAGTTATGCTCATGTTCTCTTTCCAAAACACACAGGACAATCAGAGTGCAAGTTACCGATGCTAACAAATTACTCTGTTAAGTTGGTAAGTTACTCTGAAAGTAACACTGGTGCCACATGTAGCAAATGCACCACATTGTGACATGTTTGGACTCCCAGAAATACAACAGGAGCTGTATGGTAGAAAGTAAGTAACTTCCCTTGAAATTCTTTGTGATCTCTCCAGATGCTTAACATGTGCAACCTCTCTCACTAGAATCACTTGCACCAAAACAATCAGCCTGAATGCAATAAATGCACAAAGATCCTCAGAGTGGATCCTGTGCACTCTTTGCACGTCCCCGTTCCTCTTTCTTACTTGTGGTTAAAATAACTCTGCTTCCCCCCAGATGCCTTGGCATCCAGGCTTCGTCCACAGAAGCAATGGACAGAGATGTAGTGAGAATGTGCTCACATCCCTTTGGAGCCCGAGTCTCTCCTTTGCACCCAATGTTTACCTGCCTTAGCTCTCTAGTTGCACGGCAGCACCGAGGCATTAGTGACATGGTACAGTGGTACCTTCACCGCCGTTGCCCATGGTAACGGTGCTCCCCCCAAATCTGAGGGAACCTTTCCGGGGGCGACATCCTGTTGGCATCCGGGGAGAAATTTAAGCCCTGGATCTCTGGATCACGGACCGCCAGAGATCGCAGGCAATTGCCGGGCCTAGGGACCAGGCCTCGGCCTTTCTCCAGCCCCTACCGGAGCCAGGCCGCACAGCCTCGGGCTCTCCGCTCCTGCTGCTCCCGAGCCCAATCTGGCTCGCCCCCACTGCCAGCCCACCGGCAAAGCACCCCGGAACTACCACGGGAGGACGGCCAGCGCAGCCCGCCGTCCAAACCGCGGAGGAACCGGGCCACGGGAAGACGGTGGCGGGACTTACCGTGCGAGAGAAGCCGGATCCGGGGCCACGGCGGAGAACACGGTCACAAAATGGCGGTGGCTCGGCGGAGAGTGAGCGGCGGCGACGCCAGTGGCGACGCCGGGAACTGCAGGCGAGCGCTCGCCGTGGCAACGCCGGGAACTGCAGGCGAGCGCTCGCCGTGGCAACGCCGGGAACTGCAGGCGAGCGCTCGCCGTGGCGACGCCGGGAACTGCAGGCGAGCGCTCGCCGAGTCCTCCCATGGCGACGCCGGGAACTGCAGGCGAGCGCTCGCCGCGGCAACGCCGGGAACTGCAGGCGAGCGCTCGGGAGGACACGGGAGGAGCAGTGGTCCCTGCTCTACCCCGCCTCCTGTGGCAACAGTCAGAATGGCAGCTCCGCCACCGGCAATACTTCAGGGATGCCTCATATCTAAGGTGGGAATGAACAGTAACATTGCAGGACTTCATCAGTCCGAAGAAGGATCCCAACCTGAAACGTCGCCTGTTCATTTCCCTCCACAGATGCTGCCTGGCCCGCTGAGTTCCTCCAGCACTCTGTGTTGGCATTTTTGAACTAGTATTGTGGTTATTAATTTATTGATTTTATTTTGATTATTATATGTTGTCTATGAGTTTGTGATCCCAGCTACAAAGACAGATGTGTACAGCAATTTGTTCTTCCCCCGCACAATTAAAGCATGGAATAATCTCCACCCTACTATAGTTACCCAACCAGATGCAACTAAATTTAAAGTAGCTCTTTCTTCCCAATAACCCTTTCTGGCTTAAGTCCTCCCTTCACCGCCTCCAGTTTAAATTCCATTTGGAATATTTTGGAGGACCAAGAAACCAAGAACCAAGAGTGTTGTGTTTACAGTCCTATTTTGCTGCTGTATATATTTTCATTGTTTCATTGCTGGTACATATGACAATTAAACACTGTCCGTATTAACGCGTGTGAAAAGTGTGTAAAGTGAGAAAACGCATTCCTCCAGATTCACACCTAGTCCACAGCAAACAATGCCTGTTTCTTTTATCATTGTTACTTTTTTGCATATCTTTCATTCATTTGTTCTATATCTCTCCACATCACTGTCTCTATCTCTCATTTCCCTTTCCCATTGACTCTCAGTCTGAAGAAGGGTTTCGGCCTGAAATTCACTGGTATTTAGAAGGATGGGAGGGTCTCTTATAGAAACATATAACATTCTTAAAGGATTGGACAAGCTAGATGCAGGAAAAATATTCCCGATGTTGGGTGGCGTCCAGAACCAGGGGCCACAATTTAAGAATAATTTAGAATGTAGGTGGCTGGTAGAATCTGGGGAGAGGTTGATGAGAAATGGGGAGAATGAAATGGGATTGATGTAGGATTGATGTACGATCAGCCATGATCACAATGAATGGCGGTGCTGGCTCGAAGGGCCGAATGGCCTCCTCCTGCACCTATTTTCTGTTTCTATGATTAGTGTCAGCACGAACTCGATGGGTCGAAGGGCCTGTTTCCATGCTGTGTCTCTCTGACACCATGTAAGATTTAAGTTGCCACAGTGTGGTTCCCACTGAGCTCAGACCTTGTGGAGACAAAGTAATTCAACTGAAGACCCCTTCGCTGGGCGGCACAGTGGTGCATCAGGTAGTGCTACTCCCTCACAGCTCCTGTGACCTGGAAACCCCCTTCTGCAACCTCTCCCAAGCCTCAACGTCCTTCCAGAACAGGGCGCAATACTCCAAATGATGGTGGCCTAACCAAAGTCTTACAGCGCTGCTTTTGTAGTTTGTTGGGCGGCACGGTGGCGCAGCAGTACAGTTGCTGCTTTACAGCGCTTACAGGGCCAGAGACCCGGGTTCGATCCAGATTATGGGTGCTGTCAGTACAGAGTTTGTACATTCTCCCCCGTGATCTGCGTGGGTTTTCTCCAGGATCCAACTCCAAAGACGTACAGGTTTGCAGGTTAATTGGCTTGGTATAAATGTCCCCAGTGTGTGTAGGATAGTGTTAGTATGCGGGGATCACTGGTCGGCGCGGACTCGGTGGGCCAAAGGTTTCACGCTGTGCCTCTAAACTAAACTAATATCGACTCTGTTTCTCTCTCCGCAGATGCTGGGTGTTACCAATGCTCTGTTTCTACGTAAGTGGGATCTCACCTTCCAAAGGAGAGCTGATGGCAGTGCCTGAAGCATCGTTTACCACGTGTGACTGTCCGCATGAGTTTGCTGCTGATAATGGGATTGCTTGAAACCAGAATCCATAGTGGACACGTACTCCTGTGGCAGTGGATGGGGAGCTCAGCAAGACGATTAGTCAAATCCATTAAGTGGAATTAAATCCTACAATGCTATTACCTGGCGGCTGAAATGGGGCTGATCGGCACTGATCTAGTTCAGGCTTTGATTTAGTTGTAAATCTGCAGTAACAACAGTGTCCAAACCTCTCATTATAATGTAGAACGTACTCTAAAGATGGCGCTCAGCGACTGTTTTTCCGGATCGTATCTCCGGTCGTTCTGCGGCCTAACATCATAGAGCTGGAGGCCTTGCTCGAGACTGACTTTGAGCCCCACCGTGAGAATGTGGACTAACCATCGGAGCCGATCCCTTGCCTGGGATCGACGCTCCAACCGCAGCTTGTGGATTTCACCATCGAGGAGCTCACAGTCTCGGGTAGAGACTTATGTCGGGAAGCTCTAAACAACGATGAAGGTTTCGACCAGCCCCGACCCGGGGTCGATCGGCAGGTGCGGGGGGAGCTGACATCCCCCCAATGCAGGATCTTGATCGCGTCGACGCGGAGGGCCTGACCGCCGGCTACGGTAACCAAAATTGTCCCATCAACGGCAGGCTCGAGGCCCCCGACCACGGGAGAACAAAGAAGGGAAGAGATGTGGTTTATAAACACACTGAACTTTTATCTCCTGTTCTGTATTATATTGACATATTCTATTGTGCTGCAGCAAGCAAGAATTTCATTGTCCTATCTGGGACACATGACAATAAACACTCTTGACTTTAATTGAATTTTTTTCGCCTATCTTCTGTTTAAAACAGCGTCTGCAGTTCCTTCCTGTATTTTACATGATACTAGGATGAGATTAGCTTCAAATTGATATTTTATAATTGCTGGAAAAGGATGAGATGGACACAAAATGCTGGAGTAACTCAGCGGGACAGGCAGCATCTCTGGAGAGAAAGAATGGGTGACTTTTCGGGTCGAGACCCTTATGGAGAATAGGCAAGGGACTGAGTGGGTCATTAAAGTGTAAACCAAGGGGAGAATGGAATTAGATTGCGTTCAGTAGGAAATGGTATGGGAAGATCGAGAGTGGATTGGACCTGGGAATAAAGGAAGAATGGGATTACATTGGGAGTGATGATGAAGGGAGAGGGGAGAGAGGGAGGGAGGGAGGGAAGGGAGGGAGGGAGGGAGGGAGGGCGGTGAGGGAGGGAGGGGGGAGGGAGGGAGGGAGGAGGGAGGGACGGGAGGTGATTATTCTGAGGGCTTGAGGGCGGGACTTCGTCTCCGGCAGATAGCTATTCTCTTGTTTTTTGGGAGGGAGGGATTCTCTCGTATGTGAGGAGAGAGGTATCCCTACCAAACGCCCTGTACATGTAATGGTCAGAAATCTTGTTTCATTAGTGGAACTTTCTATGCAATCCTTGCCTTTTTTGTTCAGAACGACATTTTAAATTTCACATCTGCTACAGTTTAAATTACATCTTCATGGATTCTGTTTTCCAAAAGAAAATCTGCTTATAGTTTCAGCAGTTGACTAATAGCTTAAAGTACTTATTAGGGGGAAGAGAGAGCAAGCGAGTGAGAGAGCTGCCGTATGCTGATCTGCAAATAGTCCACATGCCTTGGGTTAATCCAGCAATGTTTGATGGCTCAAGGAATTAAACGGAACAAAATGACACAGAATGAAAACAAAATAAACATAACACTCGCAGACTGTGATTAATATTGACTTTACATGATCGGCAGTCTCATGTGTGTCTCAAAACTATTTTAATTAATGAAACTGCATGTAGTATTAGTGTCTGGCTCCGAATGTTTGTGTCTGATGGAAGAATTGAACATTCATATATTAAGGCCGATCATTCACATTTTCCTTCCACACCTGGAACAGCGGATACGTTAGATGAGGTTGGAGGAGGTGCAAGTGAACTTCTGCCTCACCTGCAAGGACAGTCAGGGTCTCCCTCAACACTCTCTCTTTGTCTCTCCTGAAACCTGTCTTTTTGACAACCTTTTGTTCACCCCACACTCGTATCTCCGTTGTTGGTTTGATGACTTTTGTCTATTGATGTTAGATCGTTGTCCAAGGTTGATACTTTTCCGAACGCACACTCATCTCAACGTTCGTAAAAGTGCGGTAAATATTAAATCATCGAAACCCAGATTGCCCAATGCATTTTGCAGAAAGAGCTAGAACTCTATTTCTTGGAGCGCAGGAGAACTTGTAGAGGTGTACAAGATCATGAGAGGAATAGATCGGGTAAACGCACAGTGTCTCTTGCCCAGAGTAGGAGAATCAAGAACCAGAGGACATAGGTTTAAGGTGAGGGGGGGGGGGGGGGGAGAAGATTTAATAGGAACCTGAGGGGAGAGGTAACATTTTTACACAAAGGGTGATGGGTGTATGGAACGAGCTGCCGGAGAAGATAATTTCGGCTTGTACAGGTACTATTATTGCGGGTTCAGTTACTATTGTGTCATTTCAGGAACGTTAAACAGTAGAGTATCGACTTTGGTCTTCACACCCGTCATTTGCCCACCCATCCGTTAAACAGTCTGTTTGGGTTCTCTCCAGGAGAAATGGGAACAATGATTTCTCCCACTCCTCCGAATGAATTAATTCAGCTGCAATGGCTTGAAATGTTGATTTGGAATGTGGAGCGGGTTGGGGGATTGCAACCTTGATGTGGTCCGCCCTGTTTCGACAAATGCAATCAACCTGCCGTGCACAATCAAGTAAGATCAAATAGAACAAGTTGTCCTACAACTTTAGGCTGTGCACGCCATACGCAAGAAGAAGGAATGTGGTGCAAGAAAATTAAAAAAACATTTTCCAAAACTTTAGTTGTATTTGAACAAGATTCAGATCATACAGTGGATGAGAACCCTGGTTTCTCCTTGGTGGCCAGTCTAGGTCTTGGTGGATCTGCTGCAGTTGTACTCATTTCATGGCTTACGATACCTGTATAACCAGCCCCGATGTCTTCTCCTCACACATAGGAATCAAGAATGAAGTCACATGCCATCTGACATTGATCGTAACAGCATGAAGTGGAAAGTCTTCCCTCACCACCCGCTAAGTCTGTGCCTGTCCCATCTTCACCCACTCAATTTTCTTCTTGATTCCATAGGAGTCGAGAGTTAGGTCGGTGTGGCGCCTTTTTAGTTCCTCCAGCTGGTGATGCAGTCTCTCGTTGGCGTCCACGTTGTCCTCCAGGTCGCGGAGCAACAACTTGTTGCACAGCAGACCACATTTCTCCTTCAGCTCGTGGTTGGCTGTCCGCACTCTGTCTCGTGCTTGCTTGGTCTTGGTCAAGATCTCCCTCTTCTGCAACAACACCGAACAGAAGTTGGGTTACAGAATCAGAAAATCCAGCACCGCGGGGAGGGCGGGGAGGGGAACTACTCCATTCAGCCCATTGGCCCATAAAGATCATGTGATCGGAACATTGGGCCATTCGGCCCTTCAAGTCTACCCCGCCATTCAATCGTGGCTGATCTATCATTCCCTCTCAACCCCATTCTCCTGCCTTCTAAGGTACAGAAGTTTAGTATAGAAGTGAGATCGACCGATTGACCAAATGGTGCCAACACAATAACCTGCAAAACCAAGGAACTGATTGTGGACTTTGGAAGGGGTAGGATAGGGACCCACAATCCCGTTTACATCAATGGTGGAAAGGGTCAAGAACTTCAAATTCCTGGGCGTGCATATTTCCGAAGATCTTTCCTGGTCCCAGCACACTGATGCAACCATAAAGAAAGCACATCAGCGCCTCTACTTCCTGAGAAGACTACGGAGAGTCGGTATGTCAAAGAGGACTCTCTCGGACTTCTACAGGTGCACAGTAGGGAGCATGCTGACTGGTTGCATCGTGGCCTGGTTCGGCAACTTGAGCACCCAGGAGCGGAAAAGACTACAAAAAGTTGTAACCATTGCCCAGTCCATCACCGGCTCTGACTTCCCCACCATCGAAGCGATCTATCGTAGTCGCTGTCTCAAAAAGGCAGCCAACATCATCAAGGGCCCACACCATCCTGACCACACACTCATCTCTCTGCTACCATCTGGCAGAAGGTACAGGAGCCTGATATCTGTTACAGCCAGGTTCAGGAACAGCTTTTTCCCCACAGCCATCAGACTATTAAACTCGTCAACAAACAGACTCTGAACTGTAACAACCTATTGATGTAAACTTGATCTGCTTATTTATGTGTATATTGAACTGAACTGTTCTGGATTTTTGTTTACTCTTGTTGTGCTGCAGGAAGCAAGAATTTCATTGTCCTATCTGGGACACATGACAATAAACTCTCTTGACTTGACTTCTCTTCATTATCCCAGGCACTCACCCATGCCAGCTCAGTGCAAGAACAAACCACAAGCCCCCCCCCCCCCCCACCCCACCCACCCTGTACACTTTCTCTTGCCCTCCACTCTTTCTCTTTTCAAAGATTTATCCCATTCCCTTTCCAATGTCACAGCTGAATCTGCCTCCACTATCTAACCCATGCAGTGATTTTCAGAATCTAACCATGCACCATGCTGAAAGTACTTTACCTTGCATCACTTTTTATTCTATTGCCAATCAATTAATTGAACTTTCTGCCAATTATAAAACAAGGAACTGCAGATGCTGGTTTACAGAAGAAAAAAAATGCTGGAGTAACCCATGCGGTCAGGCTGCATCCCTGGAGAACATGTGTAGGAAGGAACTGCAGATGCTGGTTTACACCGAAGACTGACACAAAATGCTGGAGTAACTCAGCGGGACAAGCAGCATCTCTGGAAGAGATAGATGTCTATCCCTGGAGCACATGGATAGGTACAAAATGTATAAACAAGAAACTGCAGATACAGGCCCTTCGGCAGACAGAGACAGAGACAGAGACAGAGACAGAGACAGAGACAGAGACAGAGACAGAGACAGAGACAGAGACAGAGACAGACACACACACACACACACACACACACACACGACAATTTTACATTCATACCAAGCCAATTAACCTACAAACCTGCACGTCTTTGGAGTGTGGGAGGAAACTGAAGACCTCGGAGACAACTCACACGGTCACGGGGAGAACGTACAAACTCCGTACAGACAGCACCCGTAGTCGGGATCGAACCCGGAGCTGCAAGCACTATAAGGCAAAAACTCTACTGCTGTGCCACCGTGACTGCCCCCTCCATCACCATTACCTGCGCCACGACCGCCTCAACCTCCCTGAGTCGAATTTTCTTCTCCTCGTTCTCTTTCTCCACGTACTCCAGCTTTTCCTTGATGTGAGTCAGCACCTCGATTGTGGATGCTATTTTCTTCTTCATTTTGGTGACTTCCTGTAAAATGAAGAGCAGGGATTGCTGCTGTGATATCTCAGTTACATACTTTGTGACTCAGTAAAATGCTACACAGTGGCCTCATTATGCAAAAGTTTCAATGTTGAAGTCCTGCTGCCGACGCCGTATGGAATATTATATCCATCCGTCTTTGAGTCGGTCTCTACTTCACTGGGTCTCCAAGCGGAAACATCCACATTATTCACCACCATCGATCTTTGGACAGTAATATAAACAGGGGTGCAAAAGCAAAGAACCACAGATGCTCCAAAGCAAATTTCAACATCTGCAGTATTAGGTTATAGTGTGTTTGAACAGACCGGCATTGGGATTCCTCTACCTGAGTTCCATTAGATTAAGGTGGGCTCACCCTGAGTTTTCATCACTTCCCTGATCTCTTGCCCTCTTCACTGTACTCCAAGCCAAATCAGATCTCAGGCCTGAGAAAATCCAGAACCGTGAAGATATTAGCAGAATCACCTTTTAAATGAACAATTGAATGGTAGTAGGTACACAAAATTGCTGGGGAAACTCAGCGGGTGCAGCAGCATCTATGGAGCGGAGGAAATAGGCGACGTTTCGGGCCAAAACCCTTCTTCAGACAATTGAATGGTAGTGATGGTCATCTATAATGCACAGTGACATCCTAACACCCACAGCCAAAACTTAGAGTCATAGAGTGATACAGTATAGAAACAGACCCTTTGGCCCAACTCACCCACGCTGGCCAACAATGTCCCAGCTACACTAGTCCCACTTTCCTTCGCTTGGTCCATAACACCCCAAACCTGTCCTATCCATGTAGCTGTCCAACTGTTTATTAAACAATGGGATAGTCCCAGCCTCAACTACCTCCTCTGGCAGCTTGTTCCATACACCCACCACCAAAAGCAAGAATTTTAAAAAACAGGACAAATCAGGGCCAGCATGTTAGCATTTTACTGCAGCATATTTGGCTTTTCAATCTGAAGTAGGTCCCGAAGCAAAACATCACCTATCCATGTTCCCCAGAGGTGCTGTCTGACCCATTGAATTACTTCAGCACTTTGTATCTATCATTGGTATAAACCAACATCTGCAGTTCCTTTTTTTAAATTACATTTAGACTTCAATCCTTCCCCATTCTAAAGGCACTCACATTGAGTTAATCTGACATTTCAGTCATGCCACCTTACAATGCTCATATAGTTCGATATTACACTTTTTGTTGCCAGGGAAGGTTTTCTCCTCTTGAAGCTGTTCATTGAACCAAATTATTGCAACACTAACTTACGGTCCATCTACAGAGCCAACCGGATCACATTATCATGGCCACGGTGGCACAGCGGTAGAGTTGCTGCCTGACAGCGCCGGAGTCCCGGGTTCGATCCTGGCTACGGGTGCTGTCTGCACGGAGTTTGTACGTTCTCACCATGACCGCGTGGGTTTTCTGCGAGATCTTCGGTTTCCACCCACTTGGTGTATGTATAAATTGTCCCTAGTGTGTGTAGGGTTGTGTTAATGTGCGGGGATCGCTGGTCGGTGCAGACTAGATGGGCCGAAGGGCCCGTTTCCGCGCTGTATCTCTAAACTAAACTCTTGTCAGCTCTTTGGCTCTGCTTACCTCAATGCGTTCTTCAATCTTTTCACTGTATGACTGGTTCTCGATTTTCAGCTGCTCGTAGTCGATCAGATTGAGTCCATCAGCCAGTTCCTCCTTCGCCTTCAACTGATGCTCATAATACTTCAGTTTATTCTTCATCTTAATGATCAGGAATCGGATCTGCCTCATCTCCTTCTCTTTCTGCTCCTCAATGCTTTGAACCCGTTCTAACTCCTGCACATGCACACACATACCATACGATAGAACATTATTTATCCCAGGAGGGAAATTGGTCTGCCAACACAGTCATAAAACACAACAAGATACATAAAATTAAAGTGACAAGTGGAAAGTCCAGGATTGGCGATGTGCAAAGATTGGGGAGGGGGGAGGGGAGTTAGTCTACCCCACGACAGAAGGGAGAGGAGTTGTACAGTTTGATAGCCACAGGGAATAAGGATCCCCTGTGGCGTTCTGTACTGCATCTTGGTGGAACCAAGGTGCTCCTCAGGACCAGTGTGTCATGGAGGGGGTGAGCTGTATAGAAACATAGAAACATAGAAAATAGGTGCAGGAGTAGGCCATTCAGCCCTTCGAGCCTGCACTGCCATTCAATATGATCATGGCTGATCATCCAACTTAGTATCCAGTACCTACCTTCTCTCCATACCCTCTGATCCCTTTAGCCACAAGGGCTACATCTAACTCCCTCTTAAATATAACTAATGAACTGGCCTCAACTACCTTCTGTGGCAGTATTGTCCAAGATGTTCCACAGTTTGAGGATATGCACACCCACACAGAGAGAAAATAAGATCATGAGCTGTTTTTTAACATTAACTTTGGTTTGAGTATATGAATTGCTCTGGTTTGTAATTGAGACCAAGGAATATTGTTGTGTTGAAGTGGCTTCTTTAGACTGCATTGTAACCTTATCATCCCTGATATTGAAGATCTTAATATTAAACTCGGATTTCACATTCCCAAGCACTAACATTTCTCAATTGATTCACCGACAAACCTATGTCCAGAGTCACGGTACTAAGAGCTGTAATTCTAAGAATAAGCTGTTATTCAAGAGATTCAAGAGAGTTTATTGTCATGTGTCCCTGATAGGAAAATGAAATTCTTGCTTTGCTTCAGCACAACAGAACATAGTAGGCATGACTCACAGAAGGCAGTAGAGGCCAATTCACTGGATGTATTCAAGAGAGAGTTAGATTTAGCTCTTGGGGCTGATGGAATCAATGGATACGGGGAGAAAGCAGGAACAGGGTACTGATTGTGGATGATCAGCCATGATCATATTGAATGGCCGTGCTGGCTCAAAGGGCCAAATGGCCTACTCCAGCACCTATTGTCTATGTTTCTCAGTTTCTATGTAAATGCTTGGCTGCTTGTTTGCTTGTTTCAAGTACAACACCTGGAAAGGTGACAGAAAACGCCTCTAATCGTTCTGCAACCCCCAGATGAAATATAAAAATTGCCAACAAGTTCAGTTAATGCATTCACACACCCATATTTTTCAGTTTTCAATTGGCTCATCACTTCTTCCCTCAACAAGGGTTAACTCTCAATAAAGATCATCCGGCCCAAAATCCAATAAGGGAGATTGTTTCAACTGCTGCACCCCGTGAGGATTTAGATCAGAGAATGGTTTGTTTGTTTATATTTCTATATAATTTATACACATATATATTATATTATATACAGTGTGTGTGTGTGTGTGTGTGTGTGTGTGTGTGTGTGTGTGTGTGTGTGTGTGTGTGTGTGTGTGTGTGTGTGCGTGTTAAAATTGATGGGTTCCAAATGGAATTTATTTAGTGTTCTGTTACAAATGAAACACGTTGTGCAAAGCAATATGTCCCACTTCATTCCTAGATACATACGCAGAGACTAGCAATGAATTTACCTGGAGCGCTGCTTGCCTTCCTAACCGTTTGTTCAATGCATTCTTTGCTACAACTTTCTTCCTGGACTGAAACATCCTCCATGCATAATCAGTCAGCTGCTGTTGCTCCTCACAATTACCACTGAGCTCATCGATCTGCTCCTGGAAATGATCGTTCTCTTCATTGTACGTATCCTGCACCTTAGCCAGAACGTCTGTGCCAGACAAGCAAATGCAGGTCAATCAACGGTAGTTTACACAAAAGGAGTCACAGTCTGAAGAAGGGTCCCAACCCGAAACGTCACCCGTCCATGTTCTCCAGCAATGCTGCCTGACCCGCTGAGTAAAGGCACTGTCCCACTTGCCGATTTTTCTCGGCGACTGCCGGCGTCATTGACTGACGTATGAGGGTCGCCGAAAGATTTCGAACATTTCAAAATCCAGCGGCGACAAAAAAATGTTGCGATACTTGAGGAGACACCGTGCGTCAATACGTCATCACGCCGCATCATGCAGCGACTTTGTTGGTGACCTGATACGTCATAATTGATTCCGACAATCGCCAAGTGGAACAGGGCCTTTATTCCAGCCCCTTGCGACCCTCATAAGTCAATAACATCCACCTCAGTTTGTCTTTGGTACTTGAAACTTCTACCCCTCCTATCCTGACGTTGCAGACACTAACAAAGGAAAGACCTGTAACACATGCTCATTCTATATTTGTGTGAACATGTGTCAACAAGCTGCTAGCTGTCCAAACGGAATTCTGCCCATAACCGACACACACACACATGCGCGCACTCACACACACACGTTCACACACATTCACACACGCGCGCGCGCGCGCACTCACACACATGCATAAACGCGCGCACACACACGCGGGTACTCACACACACACATATACACGCACACACACACATGCGCACTCGTACATACACATATACATGCACACACGCACATACGCACGCACACATACATACACATGCATGCACTCATACATACGCACATGCAAGCAAATGCACATGCACGCACGCATACACACACACACACTTCCCAGTGGATCTAACTGGGCTCAGAAAGGAGATGAGGAGGAATTTCTTTAGTTAGACGGTGGTGAATCTGTGGAATTCATTACCACAGAAGGCTGTGGAGGCCAAGTCAATGGATATTTTTAAGGCGGAGATTGACAGATTTTTGAATAGTGCAGGTGCCAGGGGTTATGCGGCTAAGGCAGGAGAATGGGGTTGAGAGGGAAAGATAGATCGGCCATGATTGAATGGGGGAGTAGACTTGATGGGCCGAACGGCCTAATTCTGCTCCTAGGTTTAGAATAGTTTAGAGATACAGCGTGGAAACGAGCCCTTCAACCCATCTTATTCACGCCAACCATCGATCACCCATACATTAGCTTTATGTCCTACACACTAGGGGCAGTTTATAGTGGCCAATAAATCTACAAAGCTGCACGTCTTTGGAATGTGGGAGGAAACCGGAGCACCCGGAGAAAACTCATGTGGTCAGAGGGAGAATGTACAAACTCTGCTCAGACATCACCCATAGCAAGGATCGAACAAAGGTTTCCAGCACCATGAGAGAGCAGCTCTACTGCTGCACCACCGTACTGCCTTAAATATGCCCAAAGACGTGCTGAATACAGAAATGGAACTAGACATATCATTGATAGACACAAAAAGCTGGAGTAACTCAGCGGGACAGGCAGCATCTCTGGAGAGAAGGAATGGGTGATGTTGCGGGTCGAGACCCTTCTTCACACTTCAGTCTCGACCCGAAACGTCACCCAAGCCGATTAACCGACAAACCTGTACGTCTTTGGAGTGTGGGAGGAAACCGAAGAACTCGGAGAAAACCTACGCAGGTCACGGGGAGAACGTGCAAACTCCGTACAGACAGCGCCCGTAGTCTGGGCAAATTGCGTGTACAAATGCTCCCTTTGGCTTGAATGAACACAGCTCCAGCAACATACAAAAGACGATACAGTCCAGTTGCCTGGCGTTATATCCACTATTTTAAATAATCACTCCCCAATTCCCGAGCGTTACAGCACAATGTTCTCTTGCCAGACAATCCTTTTCATGTCCTAGTTTTCTTGCCTTACCCATGAATTTCCCGTAGCGCTGATCATAATCTGCTTGAGGCTTCTTTAACTCAATCTTTGATTCCTCTGCTTTCTTCTTATAGTAATTAGCTAGTTTGTTTTGTATTTGGTTATTAAGGTGCTTAAACCTACTGTGTTCGCCAAACAATTCCTGAATAACAATGGAAGAAAAAGAACGTCAACCTCCAGTTGTTTAAGAAGGAACTGCAGATGCTGGAAAATCGAAGGTAGACAAAAATGCTGGAGAAACTCAGCGGGTGAGGCAGCATCTATGGAGCGAAGGAAATAGGCAACGTTTCGGGCCGAAACCCTTCTTCAGACTGATGTGTGGGGTGGGGCGTGAAGAAGAAAGGAAGAGGAGGAGCCAGTTTGCACCCCCAGCGGTAAGAACATTGACTTCCTAATTTCAGGTAGTCCCTACTTTCTCCTCGCCTTCCCAGCTCTCCCTCAGCCCAAAGGAAGAGGAGGCTTCTTCTTCCCGCCCCCTCCCTCCCCCCTCACATCAGTCTGCAGAAAGGTTTCGGCCCGAAACGTTGCCTATTTCCTTCGCTCCATAGATTCAACCTCCAGTGTTTAGTTTAGTTTAGATACACAGTGCGGAAACAGGCCCTTTGACACACCGAGTCCATGCCGACCACACACGAGCACTATCCTACACACACTGGGGACAATTTACATTTATAACCAAGCCAATTAACCCACAAACTTGTAGGTCTTTGGAGGGAGGAAACCGGAGGGAGCACCCGGAGAAAACCCACGCAGGCCACGGGAAGAGCGTACAAACACCGTACAGACAGCACCCGTAGTCAGGATTGAACCCGGGTCTCTGGCGCTGTGAGGCAGCAACTCTACCACTGTGTGCCACCATGCCGCCTATCTACCGATCTTATCAGAGTGCTGAGTATCTCCAGCTTTTTCTGTTTTATCACCAGACGCGCGACTTGGGTCGTGGGAGCGGTTTAGGAGAGCACGAGAGTGCGATGAGCTACCAACAACCCAAAAGGAATACATGACCAAAGAAGAGGAATATGTGAGGTAGAAAAAGTGATGAAACCAAACTATTGAGTGGGGCTAAGGCCATTAGAAACTGAGTCAAATAAAAAGAGTTTAAGCAGGAACTGCAGATGCTGGAAAATCAAAAGTAGACAAAAATGCTGGAGAAACTCAGCGGGTGAGGCAGCATCTATGGAGCGAAGAAAATAGGCAACCCTTGGTTTCGGCCCGAAACGTTGCCAATTTCCTTCACTCCATAGATGCTGCCTCACTCGCTGAGTTTCTCCAGCATTTTTGTCTACCCTTGATTTTCCAGCATCTGCAGTTCCGTCTTAAGAACAGCAGTTCCAGCATTTTTGTCTACCTTCAAATAAAAAGAGATTTACTTTAAATTTCAATTCCAATTTTATACGTTCAAACTTTCTCTGTTTTGTTTCTTCATCGTCTTCTATTTCTTCTTCCTCTACCAAAACATAAAAAGCACTTTTTTTAAAGTGAGCTCTTGAATGGCACGGGCATTTCATTGTTACAGTTCTGAATTATAATGTACAAATCCCTCAACACCATCAGAAACGAGCTTTCCAATTATAAAGTTTCTTTCAAGCAGCAGCAACTGTGCACATGGACCAGACGCAACCTTCGAAGGTGATAAAGCTGAATGCATAGATGCTCCTGGTCGCAGTGTGTCTACAATGAGTGCACAAGAACCGATGTGGATAACATAGAAACATAGAACATAGATGCAGGAATAGGCCATGCGGCCCTTCGAGCCAGCACCACCATTCAATATGATCATTGCTGATCATCCAAAATCAGTACCCCCTTCCTGCTTTCTCCCCACATCCCTTGATTCCGTTAGCCCCAAGAGCTATATCTAACTTTCTCTTGAAAACATCCAGTGAATTAGCATCCACTGCCTTCTGTGGCAGAGAATTCCACAGATTCACAACTCTCTGGGTGAAAATCTTTTTCCTCATCTCAGTCCGAAATGGTCTGCCCCTTATTCTTAACATGCATGACTGCAGGGCAGCCTGACTATTTTTTGTTTCTGGTCTAAAAAGAAGAACCTCAAAGTTTCATAAGATCATAAGGCACAGCTGCAGAATTAGGCCGTTCGGCTCATCGGGTCTGCTCCGCCATTTGATCATGCAATTTTTCCCTCTCATCCCCATTCTCCTGACTTATCAAGAACTATCAATCTTTTAACACTTTTCTTTGGAGATACAGTGTGGAAACAGGCCCTTCGGCCCACCAAGTCCCTGCTGACCTGCGATCACCCCGTACACTAGCACTATCCTACACACTAGGGACAATTTACAGAAGCCAATTCACCTACAAAACTGTACTATTTTGCAATGTGAGAGGAAACCGGAGCACCTGGAGAAAACCCATGCATTCTCAGGGAGAGCGTACAAACTCTGCACAGACAGCACCCGTAGTCAGGTTCAAACCGGGGTCACTGGCGCTGCAAGGCAGCAACTCTACCGCTGCACCACTGTGTCGTCCTCTTCAACCTTACCTTTGAAAGTGGTTCTGGTTTCCTTGATAACACACATTATCCATCCCAATCAGAAGTCGTAACTTCCTAAATGCATAGTTCACTCTGCGCCGACCATTTGAATGCTGATATTACCTTCTCCCTCTGATGTCGCTGTTTCAATGGTTGGTATACCACTTGTAAATTCCACCTCCGCAGAGGTGTCATCACGAGATATATCTGCACCAACTGTCTGCAAAGATTCTTCCCTCTCTGTAACGTTCTCAGAACTGGGGAAAGCAGACGAGGAGGTCCTCTCGGATTCACTTGCTTCATCACTCTGATTAGTAATGGATAAAGATTAAACAGCACGAATAAAACTGACAGATCACTAAAGCAGTAGAATATCTGAGAAGCACTAAAGCGGTTGCAGCTCCTAGACTGTGGAACAGCATCCCTCTCCTCATCAGAACTGCCCCCTCCAACAACGCCTTTAAGTCGAGGCTAAAAACCTATTCGTTTTTTTCTTTTTTTCTTTTTATTTATTTATTTTTATTAGAAGTACAATACGTTAGCAGTGGTTCCGAACATGGGGCATACGCCCCACAGGGGGGCAATTTGATTTTTAAGTGGGGCAATTGAGCACGACTGAGGAGGTCTGGGTCCAGATTTTCGATTTTTATTTTTTGGGATTTTCCATCAGGTAAACATATGTAGTTTATGTTTCTTCAGCTGATTTACCACAATATTTAAAAACACACAGATTATTTTTGCAAAACAGAAATGGGTACTCACAGTAGTCTTTGTAATAATCACTTTCAGGTTAGCCCTTTTCTGTCCTACAGCTAAATTAAAACACAGACAGTTAATATTATAGCTTCTAGAATAAATAAAACCATTCGAATTCATGAAGTTGACAAATTTATAGTTCTTTGCTCTGCCTCCTCCCCACACATTTCCTCTCCCTTATTTAATTTCATTAAATTGCAACCAAGACTCACCCATACATTCCCTTCTTTTTTTAAAAACTTTTCATAAATTCATAAGAAAGAGATTAGTTAAAACAAATGTAGGTCCCTTGCAGTCAGAAACAGGTGAGTTGATCATGGGGAACAAGGATATGGCGGACCAATTGAATAACTACTTTGGTTCTGTCTTCACTAAGGAAGACATAAATAATCTGCCGGAAATAGCAGGGGACCGCGGGTCAAAGGAGTTGGAGGAATTGAGTGAAATCCAGGTTAGCCGGGAAGTGGTGTTGGGTAAATTAAATGGATTAAAGGCCGATAAATCCCCAGGGCCAGATAGGCTGCATCCCAGAGTACTTAAGGAAGTAGCTCCAGAAATAGTGGATGCATTAGTAATAATCTTTCAAAACTCTTTAGATTCTGGAGTAGTTCCTGAGGATTGGCGGGTAGCAAACGTAACCCCACTTTTTAAGAAGGGAGGGAGAGAGAAAACGGGGAATTACAGACCAGTTAGTCTAACATCGGTAGTGGGGAAACTGCTAGAGTCAGTTATTAAAGATGGGATAGCAGCACATTTGGAAAGTGGTGAAATCATTGGACAAAGTCAGCATGGATTTACAAAAGGTAAATCATGTCTGACGAATCTTATAGAATTTTTCGAGGATGTAACTAGTATCGTGGATAGAGGAGAACCAGTGGATGTGGTGTATCTGGACTTCCAGAAGGCTTTCGACAAGGTCCCACATAAGAGATTAGTTTACAAACTTAAAGCACACGGCATTGGGGGTTCAGTATTGATGTGGATAGAGAACTGGCTGGCAAACAGGAAGCAAAGAGTACGAGTAAACGGGTCCTTTTCACAATGGCAGGCAGTGACTAGTGGGGTACCGCAAGGCTCAGTGCTGGGACCCCAGCTATTTACAATATATATTAATGATCTGGATGAGGGAATTGAAGGCAATATCTCCAAGTTTGCGGATGACACTAAGCTGGGGGGCAGTGTTAGCTGTGAGGAGGATGCTAGGAGACTGCAAGGTGACTTGGATAGGCTGGGTGAGTGGGCAAATGTTTGGCAGATGCAGTATAATGTGGATAAATGTGAGGTTATCCATTTTGGTGGCAAAAACAGGAAAGCAGACTATTATCTAAATGGTGGCCGACTAGGAAAAGGGGAGATGCAGCGAGACCTGGGTGTCATGGTACACCAGTCATTGAAAGTGGGCATGCAGGTGCAGCAGGCAGTGAAGAAAGCGAATGGTATGTTAGCTTTCATAGCAAAAGGATTTGAGTATAGGAGCAGGGAGGTTCTACTGCAGTTGTACAGGGTCTTGGTGAGACCACACCTGGAGTATTGCGCACAGTTTTGGTCTCCAAATCTGAGGAAGGACATTATTGCCATAGAGGGAGTGCAGAGAAGGTTCACCAGACTGATTCCTGGGATATCAGGACTGTCTTATGAAGAAAGACTGGATAGACTTGGTTTATACTCTCTAGAATTTAGGAGATTGAGAGGGGATCTTATAGAAACTTACAAAATTCTTAACGGGTTGGACAGGCTAGATGCAGGAAGATTGCTCCCGATGTTGGGGAAGTCCAGGACAAGGGGTCACAGCTTAAGGATAAGGGGGAAATCCTTTAAAACCGAGATGAGAAGAACTTTTTTCACACAGAGAGTGGTGAATCTCTGGAACTCCCTGCCACAGAGGGTAGTCGAGGCCAGTTCATTGGCTATATTTAAGAGGGAGTTAGATGTGGCCCTTGTGGTTAAGGGGATCAGAGGGTATGGAGAGAAGGCAGGTACGGGATACTGAGTTGGATGATCAGCCATGATCATATTGAATGGCGGTGCAGGCTCGAAGGGCCGAATGGCCTACTCCTGCACCTAATTTCTATGTTTCTATGTTTCATAAATGATAGAAACATAGAAACATTGAAAATAGGTGCAGGAGTAGGCCATTCGGCCCTTCGAGCCTGCACCGCCATTCAATATGATCATGGCTGATCATCCAACTCGGTATCCTGTACTCCAACTCAGTATCCTGTACTCCAACTCAGTATCCTGTACATAGGAGCATAGGAGCAGAATTAGGCCATTCGGCCCATCAAGTCTACTCCGCCATTCAATCATGGCTGATCTATTTCTCCCTCCTAACCCCATTCTCCTGCTTTCTCCCCATAACCCCTGACACCCGTGCAAACTATTTTTTCCATCTTGCCTTTCCTTCCCTCACCAATTTACAGACTTAAAACCATCAAACTTTGAATTAATTATTGTTTCTTGCTTTATCTTTTCCTCACTTTTTCCACGTGTAATTCCCTTGTGAGTTTATATGACTTGTCAGCTTAAGGCAGTTAACTAAAACTAAAATAATGAGAAATTCCTTCCACAGTGAATTGCCTGTCCCATTTAGGCGACTCCTTAGGCGATTGCCAGGGACTAGTTTTAATGGAATTCACCCACGACACCTGGCGACAACCTACGACAGCACTAATGTCACAACTGTCGCCGAAAATGTTGCAACATTTGAAAAATTTGTGGCAGTCGCCTGTGGTCGCCCAAAAAATCGTCTAAGTGGCACAGGCCCTTAAACATAGAAAATAGGTGCAGGAGGAGGCCATTCGGCCCTTCGAGCCAGCACCGCAAGAGGAGTATTATTTTAATATTTGTTACCCCTTTTTTAAAAGGTTTCCTCTAATTTACATCGCCCGATTTATTCCAGTTGTGGGATAATTCCTGCACATTGACGCAACAGATTGAGTCTGCTCTCGAGCAGAACGACAATTGTATTCAATGGAAAGACTAAATTCAGTCTCTTCGTTTCAGAAGGAACTTGTTTGATGGCCAAAGCAGAAATTAAAATCTACTCCACAGGTGGTAACACACTCGGCCACTGAGACCACAGCACCATTTAGGGATATGTGTGTCTACTCAGCGGGTCAGGCAGTATGTGTGTGGCTTGTGGCATAATATGACTTGACCGGATAGCGTGCAAAGGTTTTCACTGTATCTCGGTACCAGTGTTTTTGCACGAGATTCCGGTATTTTTTATCCGTCTGAAGAAGGGTTTCTGCCCGAAACGTTGCCTATTTCCTTCGCTCCATAGATGCTGCTTCACCCGCTGAGTTTCTCCAGCATTTTTGTCTACCAGTATTTTATTTAATGTCTCTTTGTAATGTTGCAGCCTCCATCATTTACTCCTTGGAACATTTCTTTACGACTCTCAATTTGTGAATTTTTTGCCCGATTCCGGTCCCCTTTGTTTAACTTCAAGCTCAGCTCAGAAAACCAACTTTTGAAAATTGGTAGATAGACACAAGAAGCTGGAGTAACTCAGGGGGCAGGGACTTATTTGAAAATTGGTAACGGCAAGTTGTGTTCCGGCAATAAACATTCATTGCTGGATACTGGAAACACTGACCAATTCCTATATTATCGGCTCCACCTCTCGGTAAAGGCAGGCACCGAGAATAAAATTTACCACCATCTTCAACTTTCAATGCAGCTTTCGATCAAGTGTGGAAAAGGGCAGTAGGTGGTAGATCAAGACTGGAGAAAAACTGATGGCTTCCTGTGTAGGAAGGAACTGCAGATGCTGGTTTAAACCAAATGTAGAGAAAGTTAGATGGAGCTCTAGGGGAATCAAGGGATATGGGGAGAAGGCAGGCACGAGTTATTGATTGGGGACGATCAGCCATGAACACATTGAATGGCGGTGGTGGCTCGAAGGGCTGAATGGCCTCCTCCTGCACCTATTTTCTATGTTTCTATGTTTCCATGAAGACACAAAAATCTGGACCCGCTGAGTTACTCCAGGTTTTTGTGTCCACCACTTCGGTATAACCAAGTTTAGGATTGCTCCCACATTTTTACTCATATAAGAACAAACATACTGACGACACTGCTCTGCTCGCTTTCCTTTCCCGTTAAAGACATCTCATCGCTTCTGGACAGTTGAAATTCTTGGGAAAGCTGCTCGCTGGCAGATATCGGACTCACTACAATCATTTCATCATCCGCATTTGCTTCAGGAATAAGAAGATCGGAAGCTGGAAACAAAACCATTCACATTATTTCCACAAGATGTCAAGAGCACTGGGACTGAATATGTAATTACCTGTGTGCGTTCCATGACTAATTTCAGTGCCTCTCCCAACCTTTGCACAATCAGATTGGATAATAAGCCCTACCACATTTCTCTTCATCTCCCTCCATTCCCCCTTATGCATCTCTTTAGTCTCAGATGTGATTATCTGCAAGTACTGCAACATTACAGTACAGCAGTAAAGTTGCTGCCTTAAGGGGCTGTCCCACTGCCTGCGGCGACCTAATCCGCGAGTTTGCCCTCGACTCGTACTCGCAGCATGGTCGACACAAGGTCCTAGGAGGTCTTTGTAACTCTCCTCCATGCTCGAGAGTAGTCTCCGCGTACTCGAGGCCTCAGCTAGGTCGTTGCGTTTTTTTTCCCCCAACATGCTGAAAAAAGCCCGCGTGTAAAAAAAGGTCGCCATGGAAAAAAATCGATGTTTATTTACTCGTATGTTTAGTCGAGGTGGGTCGTAGTAGGTCGGCATGCTATCCTAGACAATCGAAGGCAATCAAAGGTAAAGCTCGTTGAGAAAAAGGTAAGTAAACCAACGGCTAATGTTAAATGCCCGCTAAACTTTATTAAACGTTGTCTGGCTTCTTAAAAGTGTCTCCACTCCTTCTCCCCCTCTTCTCTCCCCCTCTCTCCGCGCTCTCTAAAGGATTTACCGTAACTATGCCAGCCGTCTTTTACCTTCCTGTTCATCGCGGGTGTGAATTTCAGACAGCGCTCCCCCGCTTTCCCTGGCCCCCGCTGTGTGTGTGTGTGTGTGTGTGTGTGTGTGTGTGTGTGTGTGTGTGTTGGAACTAGTCTAAGGGTGATCGCTGGTCAGCGCAGATGCGATACGCTGAAGGGCCTGTTTCCACGCTGCATTTCAAAAACAAAATTAGGATGGCACAGTTGCGTCACTGGCAGAGATGCTGTTTAGTTTAGTTTCGAGATACAAACTCAGCCCACCGAGTCCACGCCGACCAGCAATCCCCGCACATTAACACTGCCCTACACACACAAGGGACAATTTTACATTTACACCAAGCCAATTAACTTCTGAACCTGTACGTCTTTGGAGTGTGGGAGGAAACTGAAGATCTCAGAGAAAACCCACGCATGTCACGGGGACTCCGTACAGACAGGCACCCGTAGTCACGATTGACCCCAAGTCTCTGGCGCTGTAAGGCAATAGCTCTACCGCTATGCTACTGAGTCAATCCTGACCTCGGCTGCTGTCTGTGTGGAGTACGCACATTCTCCCTGTGACCGTATGGGTTTCTTCAGATGTGCCAGATTCCTCACACATTCCAAAGACGGGCAGGTTGATAGGTTAATTAGCCTGTGTGATTTGTCCTGAGCATGTAGGTGAATGGTGGAATCTGGAGCAGGTTGATGGAAATTTGAGAGTAAAAAATGGATTTGTGTAGGATTAGCATGATTGGGTGCTTGATGGTTGGCAAGGTCTTGGTAAACCCTGGGTTCATTTCTGTGCCGTATGTCTCGTCTCTATGACTATAAAATCTAAGCATCCCAGCAAGCTTGTGAAAAAGGCAATAGTTGTATTTAACCAGTAACGTTTTTCTTACGCGGTTAATCAAAGTGCCAGAAACCCGGGTTCGATCCTGATTCCAGGGCCTTGTCTGTACAGAGTTTGTACGTTCTCCCCGTGACTTGTGTGGGTTTTCTTCGGGAAGCTCCGATTTCCTCCCACACTCCAAAAATGTACAGGTTTGTAGACTAATTGGTCTGGTATAAATGTACAAATTGTCCCCTGGTGTATGTGAAGGATAGTGTTAGTGTGTGGGGATCGCTGGCTGGCATGGATCCCGGTGGGCCGAAGGGCCCATTTCTGCACCGTATCTCTAAACTAAATTAAATTGCTCAACCATGCGAATGGTGCCATTTCTATCTGTCTCTGAGTGAGGTAGCTAGCTTATTGTCTGCACACACAGCCAAATACATATTCCTTCTCACATTTCTCTTCTGTCTCGATTTCAGACTCATTCGGCCCAGGAGAGCTGCTTTGAGGAGCTTGGCCCATTGCTTGCTGTAAAGATCTGGTTTCCTCATCATCTTCATCTTCTTCTTGAATCATTTGCTCTAAGGTGAATAAAATAAAGCATT